>NW_027109018.1:9454-9816 GCF_000696795.3 Halyomorpha halys
GTAAGTCTCTTGTCAAGATGGAGAAGTATCGAATCTGTTGAATTAGCGTGGATTATTTAGAAAGGATACTGTAAAACAGGAGGGTTGAGGTTTACGACGGAGAGTAAAGGTGATCTGATCGGATTTGTCAAGATTTATTTTGATTTTCCAGTTTTGAAACCATTCTTCAATAGATGTTATGTGTATCTGTAGTGTTTGTGATTTATTAGGTGGGTCGTTGTTTACAGACAGTATGCACGTGTCATCAGCGTATGTTCGTGGCAACATTAAGACAGAAAATTTTTTTAGGACTTGATAATTTGGACTTATAATCTGTTTCGAAATTTGCCCGAACCCAATACGTCCCCTTACTGTATAATCCT
>NW_027109018.1:9866-11931 GCF_000696795.3 Halyomorpha halys
GGACTTGATAATTTGGACTTATAATCTGTTTCGAAATTTGCCCGAACCCAATACGTCCCCTTACTGTATAATCCTTTTGTAATGTTCTGCTGATTACGTAAGTTGGACCTACCTCTATATTCTAATGAAGTAATTCCTTAAACAACGCAAGCAATGAGAACTTTTGGAACACATTTCGTAAAACCTCGCTAAGCCCAGGTGTATTCCGCCAGAGTGCCCTAATGTTTACTTCGCCAGTTCAGAAACAGCCATTGAGTGAGGAGTTAAAAATAACTGAGCCTCCAAGTCATTTAATGGTGTGACAGTACCTTAGAATAACAAGGTCGAGCTCATTAAAACTTGGGAATGACTGGAGTGGATCAAGAGTTTAATTTTCCCATTGAAAATTTCTTTGAAGTCCCCGTTAGAGAAATAACTGAATCGAACTCCATGTATATAAACAGGATTTATAAACCGAGAGATGAACTTGTATCTGACCAGCGGCTAAAAAAAATAACGTATTCGTTATAATGATAAATTAATCACGAGTAATTTATTGTTAACCTCAAATATTGATTAATAAATACGAGTAAAACAGTACAGAGACAACGGAGTCCAAGTGAACATGTAATGGTTCAATGTACAAACCAGCTACAAAGCTTACATTGTGTTTTTAAATTTATTTATTGATTAATATAGAAAAGTACATCCAATATGGTTCGACGAGATGACAACATCTTTCTTTCCAATATAATATACAGAAATAATAAACACAAGTGAACATTAAGTAAGTTACACTTAGGTCGCTTTAAAGGTTACTACGATTTATAAGCTACAACAGTATAATATGAATTAATTTATAGTGTTATAACTGATAATTCAATTAATAAAATACAACTAATTACAAAATATTGAAATGAAAAAAGAGTAAATAAAAAAAAAATTGACAGAACTTATGAAGTTAATAATAATGATACAAAATTAAAATTTAGATTAACAACAGGATTTTCTTAAAAACTAGCCTTTTGTTTTAAAATAAATATCATGTATTCCAAGTAATAAATCTTAAATGATTTGAAAATTTTTATATATTTCAAAACTTTAAACTGTTATCTTAATAGAATAGAGAGATTGGAACGTGAAGTCCTCCGAACATTTACAGGAGCTATCTGGGATCGGAGCCTAAACATATGGAGGAGAAGAGCTAACAGTGAACTGCTTGCAGAGACTGGTCAATTATCTCACACTATGAAGGGCGGGACATGCGAGTAGAAGCAATCCATCAGGACGCCTCTACCCAACAATGAATGCCAGTATAGTTGACAAGAGATCACGTAGGAGGCCAAAAAAGGGACAGATAGACAGGATCAGCAAAGTAGTGGAAGTGCTGCATACAGTGGAAAGCAGTTGCCCAGGATAAACATGCGTGGAGAATGCTGGTTTTGGCCGCCAAAGATCTTCAAGATCTGTAGAGCCAACCGAAAAAAAATAGTTATCGGGTGGCTAGGAAAAATTCCCTATTTCTAGAAAAATCTCGGTCTGGCATAGTCAGGAGGAATTTCAATAATTTTTTAAATTAAATTTGCCGTATTATTCGCCGTCTGCGTTGTCACGAGTGGGAAGGACCTCGCTACTAGTGATCAATGGTTGGGTTTGGACTGAGTGTGAACCACTACCCTCGGCGAGCACGTCGACCAAGATAACAGTGCCTTGACACCTCTCTGATCCAGAAAATGAAGTTATAAATAACATTTTATTTAAATCATTGCATCAGCTAGGTATATTACTGAGAATGCGTCCATGGGATGCAAGCTAAATCACATTCTGAGAACTATTTACCTTAATCAAAGCCATAGAAATTTTTCAGAGGCTATGATAAGAAAAATCAATCATGATCTAAAGATACTCCCTGATACTTTTAACTTTAGTATAACTAATAACTTGGAAGGAAACAATTGACATCGAATCTAAACTTTGCACATTAAGCTGTCAGATGGAGCACTGAGAAACACCCTGCTCATGCCATCAAACATCACCCAATAACTTAGCTCTTTGTGAAGTAGATATATTATTAGTGTATGCTACA
>NW_027109018.1:12660-14197 GCF_000696795.3 Halyomorpha halys
ATCAACTTATCGCAACACTATTAAAAATCTTTAATAGTGTAGTAATAAATGTTAATAATAACCTTTAAATTCCTAGTACAAACATAGTGAATTAATATCTTCAGAAAGAAGAACTAAAAGTTAAGTTTACATTATTTATTGCAAGTATGATTATGAACTATTATAGTTTGTTGTGAAATTATAATTATATGGCGAATGTGATCCATCATAGAGAGGTATTTAACACACTTCGCTAGGAAAGTTCAGAGACAAAGGTACGATCTGTGTAATTGATATCAGAAATGATATATTACCTTCACATTGTATTAATGTCGATTCATCACGGTGCATTCAAGCCAATACGTTCAGACAGTTACCTAGCAAATTGAATTATGCATTTCTCCTGTCTATTCTGGGTCAGTTAAATGCCCAATATGATTTAGAACACATTGTAATGATATAAATTATTGTTTAAATTAGGTGAAGTAATATTCATTTCAAAAAGTAAAAAAATACATCTGAAATAAATATATCGAAAATAGACAAATACCTATCATTTTAAGGACGTTATTGGAATATTTTATAAACAAATCCTTACGTATTCCAAATATTAGTCAAATATTAATTAATGTAATATTATCCTGTGAGTTTTTCACTTATGCAGACATTGTGTTGTATTTTATTGTATTGTAAGAACAAGAAAGTAATAATACAAAAACTGGGGAGAAAAAATGCAGCTATTTCACCCTAATTTTGGGTTAGTTTAATAAAAACTATGTATACTAATGTAAACTAGTCAAAATTAATGAGTGCCAAGTATATGAGGAATAAAAAAATGTGGTTGCTCCAAAACGTTAAAAAAATAAGTAAATTATTAACTAGGAGCTCTATATCTTTAAAACTAACAACAACACCAGAAAATCTAAGAGAACATCATTTATAGTAGATGAAGTTTTCTATAATATGAGCTTTAAATTGAGCTATTTACGTACAATAGTTCCAGAGATATGGCTTCTTAAAAAGCAATATTTCAACAAAAAAAAATGCACTGAAAAATCAGAAATTATTGAATTTATTTCGAGAGATTATTCGAGAGATATATATCAAAAACTGGTCGACGTAAAGATCTCTTATAGTATTCAAATTAAAGCTAGCTAAATGTAATATAAAGTAGTATATGAATTTTATATTCCTAGGAGTGGTAGTTATATGATATTTGCTAAAATAAATTGGTTTATTGTTTTTCCGACAAACTTACATGTGCATAATTTATATTCATGTGCGAACAACATACAAATGACTACCCCTACGAAAATAGTGTCACGAACTACTTTATAGTAAGTTAAATTATCTTTATTTTGAGTGTTGGCAACATATGTAGGTATTATGGTTTCCTATGATATATTTTTTCGAAAATTAAAGCAAGTAATATTACCCACCATCTTAAAAAAGTTATATGATTCTATCAAAATCTACAAGTACTAGTAGCTTATTAAATTTACAAGTTAATAGTTTTTATTGCTCTCTTCCTGGCCATTTCTGACTTACGGGAGAGGGA
>NW_027109018.1:15744-17914 GCF_000696795.3 Halyomorpha halys
ATCATCTATTTGTAGTGACCAATCAATCATAGTTAAGCCCACTGAAGATTACTCCTAATGGAAATCCGACCATGAGCCTGAAATCCTGTATCTGTTTTTTGTTGTAGTTGGAATAGGATTGAATTTCATCGGGCCAAAAATTCATCACCCCAGTCCAAAATCCAATGAATCCAGCCGTCCGTGAATACGAAAATAGGATGGAACGAAGCACTGTACAGTTTTTCAATCTCTGTACAGTCTTAAGTCAACATGAGACTGATAAAAATTAAATATCGTCTACTACGGATTTTCAGTTAAATTCAGTAAATTTTTATTTATTTAATGTAATATTTTTACATAAAAATATAATTTGTTTTACAAGTTTTAATATTGTGATTCCATTGATTTAAAAAAAAAAAAGAACTTTTTTCAATAATATCAACTTTCTGGAAGGTTGAAAAACCTTAAAGTGAAGTTAATAATTAGCAAGCAGGACCTATCATTATTATTAATTATTAGATAGATAATTGTTATTAACGGTTTATATTTTGTATATAAACTCCATAAAATAACAAAAATAGAAAAAAATGCTATAAAAATAATTATTGTGAACAAGACAGGTTACCCTTACGAACCGTTTAAGCAGTAATTGGTGTACAGTATAAACTTTTTTAGAAGTTTTAATATTCTCATTCCCTTGATGAAAAAAATAAATAACAAAAAGGTTTTTGTACAGTATCGTATATATTTTTGTACAGTATCGTATATATTTTTGTACAGTATCAACACAAAAACAACTATATTAATTCGTGTTATAGGAATTTGTGTAATTTATAATTTATGTATTCATGTTATTAGAAATTGTGATTGAAACTGGCCTGAGAGAGTAAGCGATTGATGTATTTCAGAATATTTGAACCACAGATTTTGTAGATGATTATTCCAGGAACCCATCAACACAGCTTTAAAAGTAAAGAGTGAAGAAATTAGGGGGCTGAAAATTTACTGGAATTGTTAATAAAATTTAATCTTAGCATAACATTATTTATATTATATTTGTTAAATTGCTCCCAGGAATATAATGTTTATACTAAACATGCCCAGATGTTGGTCACTTAAATATGCCAGTTAATTCAAAACATGAGTTATGTTTATCTCTTTAAAAAGTTGTGTAGTTATATGATTCTATCAAAATCTACAAGCATTAGTAGTCTATAAATTTACATGTTATATATTTTTTTATTAGCCCCTTCCAGTTAATTTCTGACTTACGGGAAAGGGAGGTCGAGGTTTTTATTTCGTAGGACCACTTCAGAAATAAAATTCGATCCCCTAGGCCGAATTCGAACTGTCACTGCAGTCACGTGTCATTCAAAGTTGGGACAGTAACTTACTCAGTTACGGACCCAGATCCGACACATCTTGGATTCATACTAGACAAAAGACTAACCTGGAACCAACATACCAGACTCAAAACACAAGAGCTAAAGAGACGATTCAGCCAACTTTACCGACTACTCAGCATGACCTCTAACTTATTAATAGAAAATAGACTACTAATTTATAAGACTATCATCAGACCTATCTGGATCTACGGACTTGAACTTTGGGGAACAGCAAGACAATATCCAGTCCTTTCAATCAAAAATCCTCAGAACCATAGTCAATGCACCCAATTGCGTTTCCAACAGAACATTACACAATGACCTTCATATCCCTTTTGTCCTTGACCTAATACCAGCTAAATTCTCAAAATTCCATATAAACCATGATCTTTATCCTTTGGTTCCATATAAAATCATCCTAATCCTTTGGTTCAATCCTTCTCTAGTTCCACTCTTATAATCCAACTCGAAGGTTTAAACGGCAGTGGCCGAGAAACCTTTTGTAAAGTAAAATTAACAGTTGGAGATCTATCAATGGCCAAATGCTCCGCTCATGTAGAGTGATTGCGGCGTTCACGCACTTACTCAGCTTCCACTGGCTCATTATAAGTGATGCGATGAAAGGGTTGCGCTGGGATCTCGCAGAGCCTTTCTTTACCCCCATGCGTGAGGGATAGACTGGGGTCGGGGATCCTGGGGTCCAGATTGTAAATACTGTGTGTAATTTATTTTACTTAGCTTGATTATATTCATTTCAATTTTTTTTATACATATAAATATAGAGATTGCATTTATTTTTATATTTA
>NW_027109018.1:19084-20197 GCF_000696795.3 Halyomorpha halys
CAACGAATATAACCATTACGTCGAATTTAAGAATCTTCAACTTGAGAGTTAATATTCATCAACATTTGGAATAATAATAATAAAGGCCTAACGAAACCGAAGGTTCAATTCCGATACCACTAGTCGCTCTCTACATACATCCTTCCAGTGATGCACCTCCAAACTCAATTCTACTAAATCTGTTTTAACGCAATCCTTCCATCTACGTTTCCGTCTACCCCTCGGCCGTTTACCTGTCGGTTCAGTGTTTATTAACATTTTAGGGATCCGCTCGTTACTAAGCCCAATTTTACTTTTATTCGCTGCAATGCTATAACTTGAATTATATTTACCAGGTGTAGGTCCTTTAAGTCAGTGTGGTGTATTCTTCTAAATTCTGCTGTTAATTCATCCTTTTACGGTCCGAATATTTTACGTTATACTTTATTTTCGAAAACCTTAAGGCGCTGTTCATCTTTTAGTGTAAGAGGCCACGTCTCGCATTTATAAAGAACAGTGAGAAGGATAATAGTTTTGTAAATTTTAATTTTTAAGTTTTTCGATAGAAGGCGCAAGCCATGCAGTTTCGGTACCAAGTATTTCCCGCCTTCAACCTAGCTTTTATTACCTCATCAATTTGGTTATTTCTAGTTACCGTATAAACTAAATACTTAAACCTATCTACCTTTTCAAATGTATTTCCTCTTAAATCTATTTCACTGAAATTGCTCGCGTTTCTACTGCTAACCATGTATTTTGTTTTTACTCATATTTATTTAAAGACCTAGTTTCTTACTGGAGTTGATAAATGCAGTTATATTTAGTTCTGTAGTTTCTTTGTCCTCACCCAATAATACCAAATCATCAGCATACCCAAGCACCGGTATTTTACCACCCTAAGTTAAACTCTTTTTGGTATTCATCACTCTTTTAATGACGTATCTTGTGCTGAATTAAATAAGATAAGTGATAAAGAATCCCTTGTCCCAAACACGTCTGGACCTCGAATTTCTCAGAATAATGATTACCGATTCGTACATTATTAAATGTTTCGGTTATGCCCATCCGTAGAGATTTACAAACTTCTTTGATATTTATTCCCTGTTCAATCAGAATATTATACAGCTTCTGCGT
>NW_027109018.1:21997-23934 GCF_000696795.3 Halyomorpha halys
TTATGTCATTATGATCAAATTTACTGGTTGTATTTTTTTATACAGTTGTAAATATCAACAAATAAATAAAAAAAAAAAACCATTATTAATAAAACCATATTTTTATAAGGCGGGAAACTATACAAAATAAAACATATAAAATAATTATACTTTTGGAAAATAAAATAAACTAGAGACTATTTAAGAAAACGTCCAATAATGGATGTATGAAGAAAGTTAAGTCAAAATTGTATAGTGTACAGGAATAATTTAATACTTCAGCTAGAATCTGATGTTCTCCCTCAAAGATACAAATTTATGTGATTAAAAAATCAAATTATAAAAATGGTGAATTAAATAAAAGAATATTAATGTAAACTCTTGTGGGTCATTGTTTTTTAAATTTTATTTATTTATTTTTATTGTTATTTTTTCCATATACCTAGTTTGATTATGTCCATTTTCTTTGTCCCTCTGGTTGTATATATTTAGAGAGAGATTTTATTTATATGTATGTACTTTTTTTTCTTTTCTTTTATTTTATTTATGTGATCAGTTATCACAATTACCTATTGCCCCACAACGTTGTGGCAGATGGTAATATCTATCAATAAATAAAGTTTTGGGAAAAATAGGGTCATTGACATATCGTGAAAATAATACATCGGTATATTATTATATCGTTCCGATTTGACAACTCTGAACGCGACCCGCAAATATGCAAATGGCGTTCGGGTACGAGAATCCACTGCCCGCTTAAATGCGGCTGCGGCCTTTAAATTATTAATAAATGTGACTTTGGTGATAAACTCCATCCGTAATTCAACCCTCATATGAAATAGAAATGAACTTGTGAATGCTACCAAAGGTTGGCAAGAACAATTAATTAAATCTAAATTTTTACAGCATCCATACATCATGAGCATTGGTTTTATATTCATTAGTCACCGAGCTTTAAAGTTTAGCACAAAATTTTACAAAGTCTAAGTCTACAGATGATTCAATGCCATTTCGATCCGTTGAAAGAAGATTAATCGGGAAAATCGGCACAACTTTCGATCTTTCAGTAAAGGTTTCAATTTTAAAGCTGAAACAAAATTCTCCTTTGAATACAATCCAATTTTCTCTGAAAACTTTGAGCCTGCCCAACTTAATTTTCTTTGTTGCCCTTTATAGTTCAAACTCTTTTTAAACTCCTCGCTGCTAATAACTTTGTTGGAATTAGATTTTCATGTTAATCAATCCTCTTTGATGTCTATTAACAGTTTAGACAGTCTTTCCATTTAATAATCAACCTTGTAATATTCGAATTTATTTACTATTGAAAATAGATTCATCTCCTATAACGAGAATTGATGAATTTCGTTCTCCTGATGTTATAGATATCTTAAAAGAAACAAGGCATTGATCATTCCTAGAATGATCATAATGTCAGTAACAGTAATTCATTACTCATTAATCTATAATTAACAAAGAACATTGGAAGGAACAAATAGAAAATAATGTTCTTCAAAGTTTTTTGGGAGCAGTATGACTCAGTGGTAAGGCACTATGCTAGTAACTCCAAGGACTCGTGTTCGAAACCGGCTGTGAAAGATTTGTTTATTCTGTTACTTTAGCTGTGAGTTAACCCTGTGTGTTCGGGAGCCCTCCGGGGCCCACCCGGCTGCATAAAGTGGTTACCCGGCTTTATGAGGCTTCATAAAGTGGTTACTCTAGATTGCGGAAAAATCTGGCGATCGATTGAGATTCTGAAAAATTCACCTCCCTGCATCGTTGCTCTAGTATCAATACTTCCTTACAAAGTACAGTATTTTTTAATTTAATTATTCAAATTACTGAAAGTGATCATCCAAAATTAATATAAACCATTAGAGTCCTAAAACTATTATAATTCAATTACTTTTCCAATGGCACTCTTCGAGTTTTCCAGTTACTAATTAGTAAGCATATAATTT
>NW_027109018.1:24239-24991 GCF_000696795.3 Halyomorpha halys
GTGTCTTTCCCACCCTGGTTTTTTGTTTCTAGTGGTAATAATTAGTTTCCAAACAGGTTATTTTTATTTATCTGAAATTAACTTTTCTTTTTTTTTTAATGGGTAATTCTCCTTCCCTATTAGGTTTGCTGAAAATGACAGGTGTTGCCCTTCCCAACCCCTCCTCTTCTTGGCTAGACACCTGTCATAAAAACCCTGTCAGACATAAAAAAGACATTGCATAACATGTCTTCTTAAATTAGTCTACTAATACATGAGCCCGGCCTGCATATCTTTATTTGAATTATTGTTGACTAAAATAGAAGAACAATTAAGTACAAACGATTTATAAATGGATAAATTTCTGGATTCAAGAAGTAAGACGTTAAAAGATAAAAAGCCTACTTACCTACAGTTTAGTCAGATAGATAAATGAGCGATGGCCCGAATCTTATCTCATGCTATCCATATTAATATTAATATATGTGCATATATTTATGTACACGGAAAATATACGTACACCTAGTAAGGATGCTTAGTTGACTATCACTGATTTAGTAAGGCCTAATGTATATCTTCATGGGACGCGTCAAAATTGGTAGAATTTCTCCTGAACCAATTGTCCGATTTCCGATTTGTAAATAGCATTTTGTGTTTTTTAACTGTATAATTCACGCTAATTGGGTTTTAAAACCATATCAAATATCAATAATGTGTGGAAACGCATCGATCTAGCAGATAAATGTAGGAGCTCAGGGAAAACAGCAAGAACA
>NW_027109018.1:26660-38851 GCF_000696795.3 Halyomorpha halys
CTATAACGTTTTTTATTTTACGGATATTAACAATGATATTTTCTAAAATGCCAAAATAATGACAAAAAAATTAACGAACCAATTAGAAAAACTTGCAGAATTAGCCTATGTTTATAGTAATGTGCCAGTAATAAGCACCTAGGCTTAAGTTTCGTACGTGGGCTTATATTTAGTACCCGCGCCGGTAGATTCCAGGCATGAATGGGCGAAGCCCCCAGTATATGAAGCAAGATAAGTTGTAATCAACGGCTTGTGATGTAGGGAAGGCTTAGTTATAGACGTTGGCACATGCTGAGAATCCTCCAACTCCAAGAGTTGCGTTATGTAAGATGTAAATGTCATTGGGATGAGTTATGCTGATTAGTTCGAGCGAATAGGTTCCAATTTATGTTAATATTGGCAATCCTAATTAGAAACGACTGATGAAGCATGAAAAACCTTTACTGCTCCCTTCCTTTGTGAATAGGTTCCCTTACTGTAAATATATTTGGTCAGTAAAAGGAGAGAAATACTTGTTACTACATTACCTTTAATTTTTTTTTTTTAATATTTATTTATTGCTATTTACACCTGTACATTATAATACATTTATTAAATCTGATCTAAGTTAAATTGGAATGTTACAGGCGTGTAGAGAAACTACCCATTGGTAGCGCTCTAACGACAGTTTACATTAGCTGGTCATCTTCTTTTCAAGCGCCTCGGAGGATTGTCAGAAATGGAAGAGGATGCAAGATTAGAAACTAGGTGGTTTGAGTAGGTAGAGAGTTTATAATGGAAGGAGTAGTATCTGGTTCGGGCTAGATCGGTTTCATAGGGAACATTAAGGTCTTTATGTATGATTTTATTTGTGACAAAGTAAGGAGCATTGAGGATTTAACGAAGGATTTTGGATTGTAAGGATTGAATACGAAAGGAATTCGAAGGTTTAGTGGAGCCCCAAAGCTCTACTCCATATGTCCTGATTGGCCGTATTACAGTCATGTAGATCAGTCTTTTGTAATGTATTGGAAGTTTAGACCGTTTGTCTAGTAAGTGCTGTAATAGTCGAAATGGAAGTGCAGTTTCCTGTCTTTTCAGTCTTGTGATTCCAGGTTAATCTTCTGTCCAAATGTAGTCCAAGGTAGCAGATCTGTTCGAAGAGTAACATCATTAAATGAAACTGTAGGGCAGTCAGTCAATTTTATTCATGTTCATCAATTCTCATCAAATTTGTCAATTTTAAACAATAAATTAAATTTTGAAAATAATGAAATGAATAAATCTTAGTATATACAAAACCATATTTGGATGATATGAGACATTTAGTTCGAGTTTTTGATTTTGTGTTACAAAAATCAAATTTTATTCCAAAAAATTATACTGTGCAGGAAAGACTTCAAACGATCAATTGACAACGAATTGCTTAAACGACAAAATACATTGTGCAATTTTGTGCAATATAAAATTAGTTTTATTTAAACTTCTTTTTCATGATTCGGTGGGTTGGGTCTAGATTTGAATCTAGAGAGCAAAATATGCAATTGCACGAAAATCCGGTCTGTAGTATTATTTATTTTGAAATCCTTATTATTTCATTAAGAACTGAAAGATTACTGCGGTGCTTCTCTCTATATTCCGATATCGTTATCGAGCTCTTTCTCTCTAATTTTAACAAAAATTATGGTAAATTATGAAACATTTTCATCTCTCTTCCTCGTTCCGTTGTTTTTGGAAGCAGAGATAATGATTTCGTGGAATAATCTCCGGCAAAATTTTCAACGAACCAGATATTTTAAGCCCCATTTCTTCTGTTTTTAACTAACTTATTTATATCCCTTGATAAAAATGGTCGTTGCCATTTTTTTAAGTCACTTAGACGGGAATCGAGTTAACAGATTTTCACTAATCGGATTAATAAGAAATACTTGATAATTCATAAACACTGATTAAAGTCAAGGCTTAAAACTGAAGGGAAATTCTTAATGAACAAATCTGAAAAAAAAGATTTATATGACAGAGTTTAAAAATTCATTGAATATGGAGTTCCTAGACTTCAAGAAACCGCAACAATAGATAAAAAAGTATTAAATTATATTTTATTGAATTCTATATACGCGAACATATTTTTTCAAAACACATCATATGTGTATTTATTTTACATTAAGTTATCCTATTAACTTGAAAGAATATAATTAGGAAAATCCAAAAAAGACAAAAAAAACCTCAAGTCTCCTAAATAAAATAGTAAATTACCAACCTGTCAAGATTTCACCAATTCTGTTGGTTAACATGTTTATAATGGAAGGACATAGCATAAAGCATAAATGCTCATTAGTTTTCCAAAAGTGATCTATCGACGAATACATCAAAGACATAGAAATGCATTAATATGCGTGACTTATAAATAATGCGTTCCTTTAACTGCACAGCTTTATCTGACCTTAACAAAATTTACGTTCTGCTCCTTTACACTTTCTCCCGTTAAGAAAACAATAGTTCCTAAGAAATAACTAAAAACAAAAAAATTGTTAGACCCTTTTTGAATTAGAACCTGAAGTTGTGCATTTAAAGGAAACCTTTAGTAAGGTGTTCCTTAGGGACGTTTTAAACTATGACTTATATACTGTTCGCGATCTCTATTCGATGGATCTTTTTTAGACAATTGATGTAAAACGTGCAGTCTTTATTGCATTAATGATTTATTATTTTACCCTTCTGGCAATGCTGAATTGATGAAGCAAATTTTCTTATATTTGATAAATTTAAACCTCTCTTTTTTGAATTATGTAATTACGCTCTTTATTTATTATGATTTGTTTTTGTCTATATAAAGTTTAAAAAAATATTAACTTCATTGCTCTTAATTTTAATATTAATTATTTCATTGATGAGTGTCGATCAAATGATGGATATTTAACACAACAGAATATTAATCGAGTTGGAGTGCTTTAGTCGATTATTGGCCTGGCAAAACCTGGTTTATTACTTGCCATTCTTCGATCACAGGTGTAGACAGGTAATAACTCCCCCTCCCCGCAACCCTCGTGTCACAAACAAGCCACTCCGTGATGTGGTCTCTTGCCATCTGTCAGCACGGGATTTCAATCTAAGCGTTGAAATAATTACCATGGATTGCTGGTTTCCTTAACAAATTTTGCTTTGAGTGCGAAATTAGTTTCAGAAGTATTGCTTGATTATTATTAATCAAAGATTGGAATATGAGTAATTTGTCGGTATCAGATCTTGCTGTTTCGATTTTACCACAAGATTGATATCATTAAAAGTAACATATGCTATCTATAATTTTCAGTCACTATGTAATACTCCTTGTGCTGATTTATAATAACGGTGTTAATGGGTTAGAGATTTATGTTTTATTATTATAGGAAGACACTTCACTATGAACTCATTTGTAATCTTAATCCTTATCTAGTTTCACTAGTACGTGATTCTGTTCTAAAGGTTAAATTTAACATCCGGATATTATTGTAAATATTTATAATATACTTTTTCGATGGCCAATGGCTAGATTTGGGACACTCCTGAGAATCTGCGACTGTAGTGCCCTAGCTCAGCCTCTACTGGCCTTCAATACAATTAGAGTGCCTGAGTGAAAAGCGCCGGAATATTCTAGATACAAAAGTTGAGTGTCAAGCTTGAGCCGTAGCTGCTGTTTTAATTGTTATTGTTCATAAATATGTCCGTTCGTAGCCGAGTGAGTTAAAACTCCAACATTGACCTGCTCATGACTGCAGAGGCGCCGAGTTCGATTTATTTTATTTTTATTTATTTTTGTGGCGCTCACACTAGATAAAAACTCCACCATAGGTAGAATAGGGTTGTAACCTGTAAATAAACCCTCCCCTGTTTATTGATATCATACAGCTTTCGATCTGTATTGCAGGTATTCATCAAGGCTAAATATAAAGAAAATTCAAAACAATGAAAAATGAATATAACTTAAGTGAGAGTGTTAGATTATTATTATTGGCGCGAGAGACCATAGAGGTCCAAGGCCTCGCGCGATGTATGTAGGAAATACTTCACGTGTCTCATGACGAGGTTTCCATAGGGTGGGTTCGTCACTCCCACGCCTATTTTTGTGAGTGCCAACCATTGGCTTACGGGCCTCACAAATGCCCGGGGGGAGGTTGTGAGTGAGTTTTACATATATATATGGTTGAAAAAATTCCGGGTAGGGCCGGGAACTCGATCTCGTAACCTTCTGGTTGGCAGACTGGCGCGTTACAACGCTGCTACCATGACCCTTCGAGAGTATAAGATGCCATATTGAATAAGATATAAATGTGAACAGAATAAATAAAAGAAAAAAGTTGTCCCTAAAGTATCAACAATAGCAGCTTTGTCTTTTATTTATTATATCTATATTTATTTTTGTCTATATTGCCATATTTGTATAATTATATGTATTATCTTATCACCTATATGTCATCTTATACTTTTATAATAGGTTTACCGTTTTGTTTTTATATTCTTCATGTAGACTTGAACGGGACCGAAAAAAATATTTCTTTTCTTTTTACTATTTTTTAATCCTTTCCGACCGCTACTCATTATTAAGTCAGGTAATCTTCCTCCAGTAGAACTCCAATTTAAATTTATTTTTTTCTCTTATATGCTTTGTATTTTCAATTTTCAAATCATTTTTATATTATATTTATAGTAGTAACGTAAATTTCTTTTATACTAGTGCATCGACATTATCACTATTATTTATCCTCCTTAATTTAAACAGTTTATTTTTACGTTTTTTAATCAGTTTATGAAAATTGCAACCAGAAAAACTTGAAAGATACGTCTGTCTCCTCCTCCAATATTTTAAGAAGGAAGCCCAATTCTCTGTTATCATATTACACTGACATCTGCTATCCCCAAAATATCCTCGAATATTGGTTCCTATGTAAGATACTAAGTTGTGAGAGCGGATGGCTCTATGGTAAGACCTGTGCTACTAACTCCAAGAAGCTGGGCTCGAATCCGGCAGTGGCAGATAACTATTTTCAGATTCACTGTCGCCGTGAATAAGCCCTGTGAGTTTTGGAGCCCATCGAGGTCCACCCTGGGGAAAAATCTGAAGGTTGAGCATGATTCTGACAAATCACCACCTAGCACTTTCGTTAATCTAGTAACTGTAGTTCCTTACAAAGTACTACACTCCTGACCCTTCGTGGGTTGTAGCGGTATAGAATTTAATTTATTTTTTAATATACCATAAGTAATTAACTTCAAATAATCATTAACGAATTTCAACTCGATGTATAGTTTTGGCACTGTTTTTCCCATACTTCAACTACAGTTGAAGCTTGAATGCTTGTTAGAAATAGTTTTATTAAGTTTAGTCAGATGCATCCGCAGTCTCTCAAAAATCCATAAAGAAGTCATTTGTGCTTAGTTTACTGTATTGAATTTTAAACTTGGAAATAATTCTTAAATTTATCACTATAAATATCCCAATGAGTTTAGTTAGGTAAATATTTTGGAGTAAACAAAACTTTTTTTCACAGTTGTTCTACTGATATTTTTACTCCTTAATAAAGTAATCTGAAAGTTGAGAAAAAAACAAAGTGCTAATTCGGGCCAGTAGGCACCTTGATGATATGCGAGGTCTACGACTTCCCCTGCCGAAAGGGAACCCCCATAAACTCGGGCCACTTTACGACAGACCACAGCTTTGAGTAAGGGCGAGAATACAGAATTATTTTTCGCACCATATTGCCCGGGCATTCTCAAAGGGAGTCCCCCTATGAAAAGGTTTAAACTACCTCTCTTGATATTTCCTCCATGGTTACAAAGTATATTATCCCTTAGTAGCTTACAAAATAAAATATATTTTCAAAGGTCAATGATATTTAGGACTCGTGAAAGGTTTCACTGTGGTTTAAGACTTTTTTATTACAAAAATATATTATTGCAGGATTTTTATTTATTTTTTATCATTTTCTGCTTTAATAAATTTTCTTAATAGAAATAATGGTACCTTTATGGATCGTTGTTATTCCTACAACCCTATTTTCAGTTTTGTAAGATTTAGAATTCCGGATTTCGTTATAAAACACATTTTGAGATACTTAAAGCTGAATTATTTCTGGAATTTTAATGGCATTTTTTCTAATGCTAATTAAATCTACCGACCATAAGTGCCACTTTATATGGCTAATTTTCTGAAAAACCCCTATAACTACGTACATATATCCATGTAAAACTGAATGATCTTTTTTATCACCTGGTCTTATTCCCATTAAATAAAGTCAGCAGTCCTTAATTATAAAATCTTCGTTTAAAGTATCCTTAATTTTATTTATCAGACAAAACACGCTTTTTGCATTGTTAACAGTAATAAAAAAATGTGAACAGTGAACGAATTTGAATATTAACTATTGGAGAAAAATAAAGAAATCAAGATAGTACTTTAGAAACACGAAACCAATTCTAACACTATCCTCACTACATATGCCGATGACACATGTGTGCTCGCTGTTAATAATAACCCTTTAATTGGATCCCAAACTCTTCAATCCCATATCACAGCCCTCGAAGAATGGTGTCGTAATTGGATGATTAAAATAAATTCCAACAAATCCCATCATATTGCCTTTACCCTACGTCGTAAACCTGACTGCCCTACAGTATACATCAATAATGTTGCCCTTACCCCTATTGAACAGATCCGCTACCTTGGACTACATCTGGACAAACAACTAACCTGGAATCCTCACACAAGACTGAAAAGACAGGAAACAGCACGTAGATTTCGACTATTACAGCACTTACTAGACAAACGGTCCAAACTTCGAATTCATAACAAAAGACTGATTTACATGACAATTATAAGGCCTATCTGGACATACGGCGTGGAGTTTTGAGGCTCCACTAAACCTTCGAATTCCTTTTGTATTCAATCCTTACAATCCAAAATCCTTCGTAAAATACTAAATGCTCCCTACTTTGTCACAAATAAAATCATCCACAAATACCTTAATGTTCCATTTGCAACCGAACCAGATATCAATCCTTCCATTACAAACTTCCTAACCACTCAAACTTATTAGTTTCTAATCTTGCTTCCTCTTTTATTCCGGACAATCCTCCGAGGCGTCTGAAAAGAAGAGGCCCTCGAGACCTTATATTGTAAAAATGTTTTTAGAGTGCTACCATTGGATAGTTTCTCAACATGCTTGTACCATACCATTATGATTTCCTCAAATTTACTTGATGTATTTATGTACAGTTGTAAATATCAATAAATAAATTTAAAAAAAAAAAGAAACACGAAAATCAGAGATAACCGAGCATGCCTGTCTCTCCCGATTCCAATCATTTGTAAGCGGAATTGTTAAATTTTACAAAACTGGATTCTTGACAAGGGCAAAGTGATTATTCGTTATTAGCTTTCCGAAATTCTAAAATACGAAATTTTTACTTTCCTGTTTGGTAAGTTGTGTGCTATTTTTCGTTTAACACCTACACGCAAATATCAGGATTATTGGTATTCAAGTGATAATTATTAATGCATAGAACATTTAGCTACCAACCATTAATTTAAATACCACAAATACAATGATTTATAATCGTTGCATTACATCCCTACCATCTCCAAAACGATGACGACGTTTCGGCTTGGAAGGAGTAAAGTACAAGGAAAAGTTGAGCCAAAAAGACGGGCCTTATCATGAACCTCTGGGGCGTGGCAGAGGAGTAGGAGCCAACGACTGGCCGCCTTCTGCTTTAGTTAAGATTGCAATGGAGGACATTCCTATTTACTACAAACAACGTAGACATTTAAATGTAACGCAGTTAGCTCCGGCTAACTCTGTCTAACACTCCACTTTTTTTTAAAGGAACTTTTTGGCTCCACTTTTATTTTGAAGGATCTTTTCGGCTCCACTTTTTTTTTTTACGTATCTTTTTGGCTCTACTTTTTTTTAAGGAACTCTTTGACTCCACTTTTGTTTTGAAGGAGATTAAGAGCATCCCTTGTGGTGTCTGTTGTAGGTAGCAGTGAACCTACTCTGGAACTTAATATGTTAATATTGTTGTCAGTCAATTCAGAAACCTAACCATATATTTTTCAATTAATATAGACACAAGATTAATTTTTGATTATGGTTTTAAAAATTAAGATTTTTTAGTTTGTGTACCGACAGAAGGAAAACTCTAGCACCCATGATGTTTTCATATGTGTCATAATTTAGACATAAACAAAAACACACTGATTCAGCGATTCACACGTTTTAGTAGTTTTAAATTATTACGTATTTTATTGTTAGAAGAATTTTCATATTTTTTTCCAAAACAACCTTAAAAGCAAAAAGTAAAAATTTTGTTCAGAATTTTAGAATTAACATATTCCAGCCCTTTGTGCTGTGTTGTCTGTTACCTATTTATGGAACTAAAATAATGTTATCCATGTGACAAATAAAAAGAACTAATCAGGAAGCCTTGACATTTATTCTAGAAATAGTACAGTTATAAATAAAAAAAATATACAGATAAATGACAAAGAGAAAGGGAATTTCAAACAAAAAATAAAATAAAATTCTTTTTGTATAAAACCCTTGTCTGAAATAACGAGTTCGATGTTTGTTTATATAAAGAAGAGAACCTGGTTGGAAAATAAAAGAAACGCTTAAAACAACTTCGTAACAAGGAATTACTTTGATAACTGACGATTTCAATATCAAAGAGAAACTTTTTTCCGTGAATACTGAATTTTACTCTTTTGATTTTTGCAGTTTGTATAACTGAAGTTCGTATTCTATTTGAAATAAGGAAAAAATTTAATAATAATAGAATTTTCTTGGATTTTCAAGAACCAGATCACAAAGAACCGCTCTTCCCGGAAAATAATGAAAGCTTTGAAATATTAGATTGTTTTGTATTTTGATGAATTCATTTTATATTCTATCGAGGTAGAATCAATTTCAAAATTTAATTTAATTAAAAACTTTTTTTCTTTACTTCATAACATGTCAACTATTCTGAAGTGGGTAAATCCCCAAGCACCAGGGTTCGAATCCACTGTAGCCGTGAGACAGCCCTTTTGGTTCGGGAGCTCTCCGGACGGATGGTCCAGCGGTTTGGGTACCGATATTTGAATAAAAATCTGGAGGTCGCTGCTGTACCCCAGACCTAGATTGTGTCGGTACTGATTTAATTTTTTTTGTTTGTTTTTAACTTGTCAATTAAAATTACAACCGGTGAATGTGACGTACTGCTTATGAAAATGTAATTAGGCTTGAGAGGGAGTAGAGAAGTACCCAGCAGCACCTACTTCATGCATGATTTAAAATTTAATTTTTAGACTAGAATGGTGCCAAAATTGGAGGATTAAAATTAATTCCAATAAATCCCACCAAATCACATTTACTCTTCGTCGTAAACCAACGACATCTTGCCCAACACTATCCTTTAATAATACCCCACTTAGGAATCCGTTACTTAGGACTACATCTCGACAAACAACTGACATGGAATCCTCATACAAGACTGAAAAGACAGGAAACTGCTCGTCGATATCGACTATTACAGCATTTACTATACAAACGGTTTAAATTGCCAATCCATTACAAAAGACTGATCTACATGACTATTATAAGGCCATATCTGGACATACGAAGTTGAGCTTTGGGGCTCCACTAAACCATCAAATTCCTCCCGAATCCAATCCTTACAGTCCAAAATCCTTCGTAAAATCCTTAACGTTTAATCATGACCTCAATGTCCTATATGTTGCCGATTTGGCCAAAACCAGATACCATTCCTTCAATGGAAAACTTCCCAACCACCCAAATCCACTTGTTTCTAACCTCGCTTCTCTTTCATTACCTAATAATCCTCCTAGGCGTCTGAAAAGAAGATGGCCTCGGGATCTTCTCCTCTAGAAATGTTATTGGAGTTCTATCAATGGGTAGATTCTCTACATGTTTGTATCATGTCACTATCTCACCTACAGCAAATTTACTTGTTGTATATATGTTATACAGTTGTAAATAACAATAAATAAATGATTTAAAAAAAATAGACTAAAAGATCCCTCACCCGGCTTCTCTCCAATCTTCTACTGATGTTATTGAGCACGGTAGTGGCATTTATGAGAGTGTTAAGAGGCCCTCACACTGGGAAAAATTTGCACAAAGTTTGGAAAATGCCGTTTATGTGAACATATTGAAAGAGAGAGGAGAAGCATTGCGCACAAAAAAATAAAATACAAAAGGGATACTCAAGATGTTGTGGGGCCTGTTGAACAAATTCGCCACTTAGGACTCCATCTTGACAAGAGACTTCCTTGGAATCGCTATACTAGACTGAAACGGCAAGAAACCCCTCGTATATTCCGATTACTACAACACCCACTAGAGAAATGCTCTAATCTTCTCATTTACTACAAATAACTCTTATACAATATTATATTCAGGCCTAATTGAACATAAGGAATTGAGCTTTGGGGCTCCACGAAGCCATTAAATTCCTCCTTTACCCGGTCCTTAAAATCCAAAATCCTTGATACTCCTTATTACGTTACATAATCCCGAAATATATATATATATATCTGCGTTCATCCCAAAATTCTTATCCATTCTAAACCATTAGTTCTTAATCTCTCATCCTGAACAATAATCCTGCTAATCGTCCTACACATCTGAAAAGAAGATGAGGTAGGTATCTTCTAATTTAAAGCAACTATTGAAGTAACACCATTGGGTGGTTCGTTCTCAAGATTATCATATGTTTTGAAACATTTATCACGTTTACTTATTGTATTTTATTTTATTTGTAAGGAATTCCAAACTAACAAATATACATATACCTACCTATATGTATGTATTCAATTACTCATATCGTCAGAGGTGTACGAAAAAAAAATTATTATATGGCTGTAAATGTCAATAAATAAATAATGATGAAGCGAAATTCGTCAAAATTTAATGAGAATATGCGGTTCATCTTATTCTACAAGGAGGGAGTCATCCCATCTAAAGGTAGGTTGTTATTTCACTGATTAAAAGTTGAAATCACCTGAAATTCTCTTTCAGCTCGAAAACGCCTCAGAGAACATAAGTAATGAGAACATGTAATTTACATCGAGGATTCTAAGGCAGAATTTAATTTGTGGAAATGCTTCCGGATTTTTTCATGGTCCTATATCCAGAAAGATTTCTAAATTTTTTTTTAATGACATTTCATCGTTTTAATGCATACTATTATTATAATCTAGTCTGATAGTGATATTTATTTTTTCTTCAGTATCTTTGCTCCCCAAAAAAATATTTGTGAAGATGAGGAGCTCGGGAAGGTAATGAAAAACAGTAATACATTTTCAAATCAAATTTCATTTCTTCATTAGGAGACTTGGGTTATTGTAGGCGATAAACTTTATTTAGTTTTTAATATTTTTTTATAATCTTTAGCACATTACACAACTCCATTTGGACCATCTTATTGTTCAAAAATATCTGGTCAACTCAACAATTCCATGATTCAAAACAAGATACAAACGCAAAACTCTTATCCTGCAGTTCCTTGTCTTGCCATCCTTGGTTGATTAAGTGCTATGTACTGCCTCGAGGCATATCGGGATGCCAGGATAATCACTGAAAGCAATTATCCAAAAATAAGTTAGCTAATTAATTATATATTGAGTCCTAAAAAACTATTATTATGATTGGAGTCTTTTCCTAAGGCCTTTTGTGTGTTTACCAGTTTACCAATTAAATAGCTTTATATTTAAAAAATGTTATTACTATTAATTATATAATATAATAATGGGTGGTATATTGGGTTATATAATAGTATATAAACTACATAAAGAGACTTAAGTATTTATTGCTATGATTAAAATGATTGTAATGATTCAGATAAATGGTTGCCATAAAATATCGGTTATTACATTATTACTTATTATTTAATTTTTACATATTGCTGCTGATTCATGCCGTGGGATGTAGTTCCGTAGGTGTCGTCTTGTTCATAAGGGATGTCCAGGTCTCATGGCCATTCTTAAGACTTCGTCTGGTTGAAGTGTATCTTGCTCGTGTTCGCTCTTGTTTCTTCTGCTCCTCTCTCAAGCCTAGTCCTCTCTCGTCTCAATGTTCCCCTTCACTGCCCTTTTTCTTGGTCTAGTTGTTCTACCCCTTTTCTTCCACTTCATTGTTGGGGCGATACCTTATTTTTGGATCTCATTCCTCATT
>NW_027109018.1:41316-42699 GCF_000696795.3 Halyomorpha halys
AATATATGCTCAAACTCCATGATTGTATACATAATGAAATAAATTACTGTTTAAATAAATTTTATTAATTCTTTGTAAATAAAAAACTACAAATATTCGACAATCGTTACTCAGTGTCTTCACTAATTGTCCAAAAGTAAAATAAAAACTTCTAAATGTCATTTTTGGTCACTGACTTAACTTCATTGTAGTTGTTATACATTTAAAGAATGTTATTTATTTTGAATTTGTGATTCACCCAATAATACTGAGCCTGATTAGATATATAAAAAAAATTATGTTTTAAAACTTACTTATTAGTTGACCCTTTATTTATTAAAAAAGTAAATATGCAATACATTAACGATGTACAATTATGAAAAAAATTATTTAGAAATATTAAATTTCCAAGATAAATAAAAATGAATTAAGCACAATCCTGTTTTAATTTTTTAGCTGTTGACTTATAAGAGGATATAAATTAGGCATTTGTAGCTTAGCAAGTTTAGGTGTCACCTTGGCAATCTCATGTCACCTTCCTCTTTCCTCCCTCACTCGTATGTCAAACATGACACAGTAGAATTTGAAAAAAAAGAAAGGATAAAAAAAATTTTGTAAAATAGTGGAAAGACAGGTAGTGAAACAAAGCTCTAAGCAATTTAAGTTACAATTTTCACTGTGCAACCAACTCCAACACCCCAGGTACGAAGCCAGCTGTAGCAGATTATTATTAATATTATATTAAAAGATCATAAACACTTATTTAATATCTGTTCACGTTTTCTATGCTTTATATTGTAACAAAGTAATCAAACTAAGTTGTATTTATGTATTAATTTTTTAATAAGCTGACTTAAAATAAAGCTCTAATAACGTAGCTAGAACTATTAGCCCTTAATCTAACAAAATATTTGCCAGTCTCAGGATTTAAACTCCACTCAATTGAGGATCAACTGATTCTAAATGACTCGTGGTTCAACTCTTGAATTATTATAAAATGCTTTTCTTTTTAGGGGATCGACTCAATTATTAGATTTGCGACTCACTTTCCCATCTCTTGTTAAACTTCATATTTGGTATAGCAAACGAATTAATATCGGCTGATTTCTTAACTACTTTTTCCAATGCCTTTACCACCTTAAAATAATCTTACCCTCTTATTAATAATCTGAGTTCTTATAAGTTAATAATAAATTAATAATCTGAGTTATTATAATAAGCTGAGTTCTTCTAATCTGATCATCAATGCCATGGAACTAATATAACATGAAAATTGGAATTTATTGCGAATGACAGTTTGATCAAGTTGATTAGCAATAAGCATAGTGATTCACCAGAAGTGGTAACCGCTAATGAAAACATTAGCTCCTTTTCATTTAAGAATTTGTTTTTGTTTAATTTTAA
>NW_027109018.1:45004-65273 GCF_000696795.3 Halyomorpha halys
ACTGTATTTACATAAAAATAAATTGAGTAAATTTGATGTAAGATCAAAATGGAGAAATACAGGTATGTAGGGAAATTACCCATTGGTAGCACTCTGATAATATTTCTTCACTAGAATGTTTCGAGGCCATCTTCTTTTAAGAAACCTCACAGGACTGACAGGAATAGAAGAAGCAAGGTTAGAAATTAGAGGGCTTTGCTGGTTAGGGAATTTATAATGGAAGGATTGATATCTTGTTCGGGCTAGATCGGTTACATTTATGGGTGATTTTATTTGTGACAAAGTAAGAAGCATTCAGGATTTTGGATTGGAGACGAGAGGGATTCGAAGTTGTAGTGAAGCCCCAATCAAGTCTAAATATTGATTTTAATTTCATTAACGTCGGTAATGGGTTAGGAGGTAGAAACATAATTATTCCATGTACTATAATAATTTATACTAAAAATTAATTAAAATCTTTCTGTAGCTCGAAGTAGATGTGAAATAATTTAAAACGAGTTATTTTTGCGTTTGATCTTAATAAAAGTTAATAGTCATAATGTGTGATACTTCTTATTCATTTTTTTGAACTAATAAAATGTTTATTTTTTTAAAGATTTCATTGAGAAAATTATTTCTATCTCTAAGTATATATAAAAAAAATTTGTGTTATTTTTGTTTAAATTATATAATAATTTTTTTAACATATGAAAATATTTTATCGACCTTGTGTGTGTGGAATAGCCTTAAAAGGAATGCCATAAGAGTTATAAATTTACGCTTTCTACTGTCGATCTTAAAAAACTATTGCCAAGAAAAACGAGATGTATGTTTGTGCGGGAAATCTATGCCAAGGTAATCTCGGGGTTTTTCCAACAGCCGCATCTTTCCCACAACTCCATTCCAACTATTCCCTCAATAACAATAGCTTTTACATTTATCCTAGATGCATTTCGTTTTCTACATTTTAGAACTTTTTTACTAAAGCTTTAGAATAATACTTATCTTATTGGTTTCTCATGAATATAAACATTATTTATCTCATGATCTTAAATTTGTATATCGATGGCTTACTTCACAGTATTGCTAAGTACATTTCCACTAGCTTTACGAAAAATACAATTAAAGGTGCTTTCTTGACTGAACTGATTTATGTTTTATACTAAAATCTGTTTATTAAACAATTTAATGGAAAAGTTATAATTTTATTTGAAGAGAGAACCTTCAATTGTATTTTTCGTAAAGTTAGTGGAAATGTATGAAGCACTACTGAGAAGTAAACCGTCGTTATATTCTATAAAATAGAAGAAAAAAAAATCTCCAGCTGATATTCTGAACACCCCACTCCACTATACAGCAATGTCAACGTGTGGCTGACGTTGTCTCGTTATTTTGGGGTACAGAATGTACTGCGTAGGAGTCTTTTTCGATGTGGAACTGGCTTCTGATCGCGTCTGGCTCCCAGGACTACTTTAAAAATTCGGTAATTGTTACCTTCTACAAACTTTCTCATTATGTGTTCCTATCTCACTGATAGAAACAGAACTATTCATCCCTCTTCTCTCATTCCGCTGGTGTGCCTCAAGGTAGCATCCTCTACACCAGAAGTTCCCAATATTTTTCGATTTGCGGCTCCCTAAATAATTGGATTTGTTCCGTGGCACCCTTAATATATCAGATATTTGTCTAAATTTTTTAGCTTTCTTGAAAAAATGGAAAACTTTTCTTTTTAAAAGCGATTACCCATTTAACAGTGAAAAATTAAAAACAGATACTTACCCCCCTATTCCCTTAGGACAATATAAAATATCTAATTTCAACTGTTTCGGTAATATCCATATTGAGACTGGACAACCACCATGTGGTTAGGTTCGTTGAAAAATAAATAAACACAAAGAAATTTTTAATTCACAAACAATTTATTGAACATCCACTGATGTTTAACATTATTAATGGGATGGATGGGCTTGATGACACATCTTCTCAAATCTCGGAATAAAATTGTATATGGCGACCCTCATTTCTTGTTCAACGTTAATATTCGGTGATATTTACTTTGTATTTCCGTGACCGCCGAAAACCCAGCTTCGCACAAACAGAATGTTGCAAATGGAATTGATATTCGTAGAGCTTTACCACTAAGCATTAGATACTCCTTTTTTCTGATTTCCAAAAATCAGAAAATACCTTAACCTACCAAATTTTAACTTTTGAGTATTATCGCAAGACAAGTTAATAAGAGATTCTTCTCTTGAAGAAGTAAATTGTGATGGAGCCTTGGCTCTAAATGGGTCTTGAATCCATGTAAATTTATCATTATCTGCTTCTAAGTATTTTTAGAACTTTTTTATAAGCTCTGATTGGTGATCAACAAAAATGGATTTTTTGGACAAATTAATTTCAAAATGAGCAGCAAGGGAAAATAATCACTGATACAGTCTTCATTAATTTTTATTTTCCATAGCTGGAAAATTCCAAGAAAATTGAGAAATTATTTAATTGATTTTTTCGCGGCGCCCTTGTGGCGGCACCACGGCGGGGAGCCAAGGTGCACACTTTGGGAATCATTGCTCTACTCAGTCTATACAGCTGATATCCCAACTAATCTATCTAACTATCGTCACCACGTATGCCGATGACACATGTGTGCTCGCAGCAAATAATAACCCTTTAATTGCATCCCAAACTCTCCAATCCACAACCCTGGAAGAATGGTGTCGAAATTGAAGGATAAAAATAAATCTCATCAAATCACCTTTACACTTAAATAGCCGTACACCTACTGACTGAAATATGATTGGTATAGTCATCAATGTTAAGTCTTATAAAACGCTTAATCACCCAAGCCCACTAGTTTTTAACCTCACTTCTTCCAATCCTGTCAAATATCCGAGGCGCATGAAAAGAAGAGGGTCTTGAGACCTTCTAGTGTAGAAATATTATTAGAGTGCTACCAATGGGTAGTTTCTCTACATGTCCGTATCTCTCCAAAATGATCTTAAATCAAATTTATTAAATCTATTTTTTTGTAAATACAGTTGTAAATAGTAATAACTAAATAAAAAATTAATAAAATAAAATTATTTTTTCTTGGCTAAATCAGCACCTTCTTTTTAAAAACCTTGTACGTTATTTTTTATTTTTTTATTTTTTCAAACACTATTATAGGTCAGTAGACTTCTAATTCAGGTCACATCTTGAATACAGAAACTGTCCTGCGCTACAGAGGCAGACTATGTCCCTTTGCCAATGAAAGGATTCACTGAACTAATTTTGTGCCGGGTCGGTTTCGCTTTTGACACAGACATTTCCCTTTAGCCTTAGGATCTTCTTGAGCCCTCTCAACTCAAATGTCCTATGATGTTACACTATGAATGGTCTATTGTGGCCCAAATTTATCTCAAGGGTTTTCCACTTATTCTTTAAGGAATATTAATATGTTGAAATATTTTTGCAATTAGTAATTAAAAAGTTTTTTGAATTATTTTTATTTAAAAAAAATTAAACATATTTGAACAATATAGATGGATTAAACCTTATCACCGTTGAGAGTATTTACTTTCATACTCATATGGCTCAATATTATAAACAGGAGAAGTTTATAAATAAGAACAAAACATATCTTAATAAATACAGAGATGAGTGATTCTTCCGAAAATTCCAGTCCAATGTTCCTGGTATGACTCACACAAACATTGTTTAATGTATATGTAACACATATTGAGTTGACTATAGAGAGCTGAAACGTGTGTGTATTATTACATTGTCTGCTAATTATGATATAATCTGCATTATAGCGTAATCAATACGATATTAATTATCTTTATGTAATTAACTAATATATTTCATGAAATAAATCCCTCTTGATATGATGAAATCTTTAATATAGATTCTCTAAGATTATTTTTATTTTATTTATTAATTTATTCAGAAAAGCACACCCAATAAGGTTTGACTAAATGACATCTATCGGTCGGTGTCAAAACAACATACAGACATGATAAAGACAAATGAAATTGGAATTAATTACACTTTTGATTATTAGGGCTCTGTGGAAACTAATACGATTTATGAGCAAGAAAAGTACAATATGAATTAATTTATAGAGACACAACTAACAATTAAATTAAAAAAAAAAACTAAACACAAAATCATAAAATAAAACTAAATTAAATAAAAAAATAATTTATAGAACTTATTAAGTGAATAATAATGTAATAAGTAAAGATCTAAATTAATTGAAAATAAGAATAACATATCAAAAAAAGGATAAAATATATAATAAATATAATATTACACTCCTTATAATGATACAATATGTAACATGATACCTAATATAAATAATACAAAAAGCAAAAGAGCATTACAGCTAAAGGTCAGCTAAAGAATACAATAAAACAAAATTATATAGGAATATGATGAAAATAAGGATTTATGAATATATAAATAAATAACATATATAATTAAACACACACGCACGCACATACGCAACCTTTAAATGACATTTTTGTAGGTGTGATATTATAAATAAGATATCCTTGAGAATTTCCGGAATGACTGAAGCTTTGCAGTAATAAGATAATAAACATGTTGAGTCTATCTAGATATGTTTTATTATAATTGTAAAACATTTATTGTCCCTCAAGATAAATTTAGGTCGTCAAAAGTTATAATGCTTTTATTTGAAAATGAGAAAGTTCTGATTTTGAGAAACGAAATTAATAGTGCTAGGGTAGATGAAAGAGGAGTAGGTTCTTGTATTGCGCCTTGTGAAACTCCTTTGAAACTAAATTGAGAATAACTATTGAAGTTAGTGACTTTGAAATTGGAGCAATTCCATTTCTGAGGAACTTCATACTTTATTATTAATATAAAACAGCGACTGTTATTACACCACCTTCAGTTCATTATATTTGCCTAAAAGATACACTTCGCGTTCCTAGTTTGTTTTAATAGAGCTTCGTCTGAGAAAAAAAAAAGTTTTCATTTGTGTTGCATTTGTTGTACTTAGTAGATTGAAGAGTAGAGTTAGGTTGCTGATTAGAAAACCTAATTTAGTCTTAAGATACTACGTTTAGAATCCGTCCAATTTCAAATAAAAAATTATTTTTTATTTGTCAGAAGTGTCACTATTATAGCAAAGCAGTGATATCGTAAAGGGTATGAAATTAATCTCACCTATTTACTTCAGTATTATTTCGTATAAGTAAAAAAAAGAAATATCATCTCTCCAATTTCCATAGTCGTTTACATTAAAGAAGAATAATAAAAGATAGAAAATGTCATGTATAAACATTTTATTGACCACATATTTCAATTGGTTATAGATTAAAACTATTTTTTTATTGTTCAACAACCCTTAACAAGAAACTGAAATCTATCGAATCGGTTTTTAGGTATAGTATTTAGTTTTGTCCTTTATTTTATTATTATTATTTTATTTTAACGATGAAGCTATACGTACATGTACTTGGCTACATTTTTTTTTTAATTCCTGAAACAGTACAAAGCGTTCCTACCTTTGACAGTGAGAGAATAGAAAAACTTTTTTTTTGTTTTTATTCTTTTGGTTCTACAGATCGTGTAGATCTTTGCCCGTCCGAACCATACTTCTCCACGCCTGTCTGTCCTGGGCCAGTGTATTTCAGTTTATTACATCCAACTTTTCACAGTTTTGTTGGTTTTTGACCTCCCACGTTGTCTCTTTTCAATTATAGTGGCACACATAGTTGTGTAAAGACGTCCTAATGGATTGCTTCTGGCCACATGCCTCGTCCATCTTTAACCTCCTTGCCTTCATATCATGAGATATTGACTGAACAGTTTCTGGTAGTAATTATCTATCAGTTCTTCTTCTCCAAGTATAAAAACCCTGGTCTCAGACCACTCCGATAGTTGTGCAGAGGACTTTCCGTTCAATCTCTCGATTTTGTTCTATAGGGTACTGGTACTGGTTAGAACCCAGGTCTTCCACCCGTTTTATCAGGGTTGGTTTTATTACATCATTATGTACCCTTAGCTTCAGATCTGTAGAGATTTTTCATTGATGATTTCTGATCTATCTCGTTCACTTGATCATTTATTCAAAGTTGAGGGGTTTGATATTGTCTAGTTTCGTAAGTGACCGGTCATCTAAGCATACCACACCGTTATGGTAGATATTTGAGCTACTGTCATTTATTTTATCTTTCATTACCTTCAAGCCTTCCATTATCTTCTTGTTTACTCCCTATGACCGCAAAATCGTCCACTTACGCTAAAATTTTATGTTTCATTCCAATGTACACTCCACTGTTTTCCTGTGACATTCCTCTAATCACCATCGCTATGGATAAATTGACCAGCAATGACGAGAGTATATTTCTCTGTTTCATACCTGTACTAAACCATGTACCAGTACTCTTTATTTAGGATAATTTGCACGTGCTTTCTTCAATCTTATTAACTTCCCAGAGGTCCTTAGTTCAGCCATGGTCCTCCAAAGACATTGCCAACGGAATTATAGACTGCTTTGAAATCAACAAATAAAGCAGGCACATTCTGATTTACTTCCGATCAATTTTAAGTATGTACATTTATACAGGGGAGTAGGTAGCTCATTAGTATGGCAATGGAATACTAACTCCAGGACTCGGGTTCGAATCCAGTTGTGGCAAATAATTATCTGTCACCTGCATAAAGTGGGTACGATTAATTAGGTATAAATCTGGTGTAATTCTGACCAAATCAACTTGTTGCACAACCGTAGGTCTAGTAACGGTACAGATTTAATATTTATACAATCACAGAGTATTTTTAATTAAAACTTTTGGGACTTATTTTGCACCTCTATTGCGACCAAAAGTTTCTATTAACAATTATCAATAATGTAAATAATTTATACCATGAATGGATTTTGTACGTATGTCACCATGAGACCTTCTCCAAGAGAAATTAGTGTTCAGGGAAAATTCATTTGATTAATAAGCTGTAGGGTGTCATTTTCCTGACTAGAACTATCTCTGTCTTTTGAATCAGAGCAGAAACAGAGGGCACTAAGCATTTATTTAAGTAACTTCTTCCCATCTATCTTCTTTTTTTTAAAATTATTAATTATAACTAATAAAAGGTTATACCAAATTTCATAAAAAATCATGGATTATCTCTCTAGGAAGTCTTGTGAGTCAATCCCATATGAAATCAAGAGGTTTTTATAGTGCATGAATATGGGACAGTGGTCCCGAAACGTTGTACAATATCATAAATAAATAATAAATAATTCATTCAAAAATGGAAGTGATTAACCTCAAAAAATTTTAAAGGAACAAAAAATCATTTTTGGGAAGAAATAGGATTTTATTGTAAAGTAAAGAATCAATTTTTTTCTAATTTAATATATTTATTAATTAATTGTTTGAGAATGGTAAGCTATAAAGCTAATAATAGAACTTAAATCGATCCAATTTACTCTCATCAAAGATTATTTCAGTCATCCAACGTTTCGGCCGTTAGGCCATTATCAAGGGGGCAACCCAAAAATCGTTTTCATATTATTCCCTCATACTAACACTAATATTTCTTGAACATAATTCATTATACCAGATCCCAACCTATTGATTTATATATGCCCTCCTATAGAACCGCCTTCTTCATCAAATACTTCGTCATTCGTGCAACCTTCTGGAATTCTCTTCCCATCTCCATTCAACAACCCTCATCCATTCTTTCCTTTAAACAACACCTATTCCTTCAATTATTGTATAACTAAACTTCCGCATCTTTGTAATCAAATAAATAGGCATATATTGATTTACATTACAAACAGTAGTCAAGCCAATATCCCAATGTAATTTCATTCTACTTACTGAAAACTTATAAATGCTTGCCAGACAAAAATCTTGATGTATGAACCATGTATTTATTCTTAGAGGACATATGCCCCAGAATAAAATTATTATTTCATTTCATTTATTTCATTACTGATTTTTCACAGTTCATTAAAAGCGTTTTGGGCTTAGAGACCTATTGCCCATGTATAGAATCTTCAAACAAAAAACAATTATAAATATAATATTCCAACAGTTCCTGATTAAAATTTTATAAAATGGCTATTTACCCTCGAAAATATGTAATATTAGCGCATCAACAACTAATTAAAAAAAAATTTATTACTAAAAAAAATAAAGCCTAACTTCAACAAGTTATGAATCTGTTATCACCTAATTACAGAACTTGATTTATTTACATACTTTTTTATTTATTACTTATTTAAAAAAAAAATTAAAGTAGTAGTTGATGCATTGAAATTATATATTTTGTTTGTGGTTTGTTTTGAGAGGGCGTCCAACAACATGGTCATTAACGCCCGTTGGTTGTTGGTTTTGGTATGGTCTAGTTGTTTCAGAGAGTCATACCTTTGGTATGATGTACGGGTCTGCACCAGTAGGACTCCATTTCGTGAGGTTTGAAATATTATACTGCTTGGTAATTATAATTTCTTTAACAATAGATCATAACGATAGAGGTGGAATGATGATGAAAAGTAAATAAGTAAGTATTCTAATTTTTAAAATAAAGCAAGATAAATAGATAATTATAATAATTAAAGGCTGAATATTAAGTTATTCTTATGGATGAATTTATGAACTCTGTCGATTACGGATTCGTCGTTTCTCAACGCCATTGGAACATTTGTTGATATCTCTAAGTGGTAATTTTTAGTGACAGCATTCTTCAAAAATGTGCTTGACGGTCAGATTACCATTACATTTCGAACATTTCGGAGGGGTCTCTTCTGTTATGAGGTGGACGTGTGTCATTCGGATACGTCCTATACTGAGTCGCGAATTATATATTCTTATTAGTAGGTGGCTATTTTATAAAATTTTAATAAGAAACCATTATAATAATATTTTTGTTTTTAAGATTATTTGAAGTAAGTGCTAAACATTTTTAATGAATTGTGACAAATCCATGATGAGTTATATTTAAGAAATATTAGAGTTATGTGTGAGGGGATATAATAAAAAAAATATGAAAATAATTTTTAGGTAATCTCCTTGATAAAGGGCGAGACGGAGAATTGAAATAGTTTTTTTTTTAGTTTAAAAAGAATTTTTAAAAAAAATCCTTGGGATTTCTCGTGAAACTGTTAAACATCGGATAATGGTGAAGCTGTTGAGCTTGTTTTTTTTTTTTTCTGATCCCTAAAGTTTCTTAACATGATACACCCGTTTTATAATACTAAAAATACATATACATTTTTATTCTGATCCTTGCAAGGGTTTTTCTCAGAAAAAATAATATTGGTTTATCTCTACCTTCCTTCCTGTGTCCGTAGCATTCATTACATTCATATATACATCTGGTAGAAACGAGTCTAGACCAAGATTAAAGTATGCAAATTACGATGTTGTAAATTCAAATATTCGGCTCTCCTTGGGAGAGGGAAAATGTGTTATTTTCTTTAACCCCTAATTCCATTTATTTAGGTTCTCTTCCAGAGGGAGGGAGTAGACTGTGAGGCTCTCTCTCGGAGGTATTAGCAAGTACTCGCTTTTGCTCTATCCTTTTTATCTGTGTACAGTCGGTGTGAATAATTTTTAATAAAAGATAATGTTCCTATTTAGCCCTACCAGCTTTTACTTCAAAGCTTAGTTCCTTTTACTGCAATGAAAGTAAAAATGAAATTTCTTCAATATTCTATGCATAAAAGATCTCGCAAATATATATCTTATATATATATATATCTTTCCGGTATATTACGTCACCCTCAGAAAACGAAGTGTGCCCCAGCACCTCGTCTCCAGTAAAAGAACAATTTTGTAAATATGTATATATATATAAAAATTTCAACAATAAAATTTTTCTATAGGGGCTAGGGAAAAAAAAATACGTCATGATAGTCAATGAGGTATCTCTCTTAAAATTTGTAGTAACTTAAAGACATCAGAAATAAAATTTACTTTTCTTTCTCTCATTAAAAGATGGAATCTAAGATACACCAGATACTCTTGCACTTACCCGACCTCTTTAAAGTGGTGGCCTAAGCTTTCAGGGGATTGGTCATGAATGCCTGGTGACTGAGCAAGATCAAACCCTTCATGTGAATTAATACAACGAATATTTTATTTTTCACAAATTTACAAATAGTTTCTTTTTAATTAATTTGAAATATAAGCGACATCATTCGTATAAGCAATATACAATTATCAGAAAAGTCTGTTAAACACACAAATAATGGGTAACGATGCAGACTTAATAATGTCTTTAATAACAGTATTGTATGATAATATAGCCGTTCATTAAAAAATAAATAAATTTAACAAAAATAATTGTTATATATTCCTTAAGTCTCAACAGTTTTTATTAATACTTTAAATGTTCAACATTTCGGCCAACCTGGAAATCCTCAAGGACAATCAATTAAATATATGCTAATAAAATTTTTCAAATTATCGTATGAAACAATAAAACAATAAGGGATGATATTAATTGATTAATAAGCTTGCCAAAAAAGCAAAGAGAAAATAGTGAAACTAAAATTTAATTATTACTAATTTGGAAAGAGAATTTTTTTATCAAATCATTCAGGACTAATCCTGCTAATTATACTGATGAAGTACCAGCCATGGTAACCCCAAAAAGCTTCCGAACTAAAAAATAAAATTGTTCGTTTTAAAAAGTATTCTTTTATTGTTTATTTTAGTGTCTAATTTTATTTCTTTTGTATTTATTACATATGATTATATAAACCAATTTGAGAGGAATATTGTTAAATAATGAGAAACATTATAATTTTTCTTAACTTCATCTTCTTCCTAATTTTTTTTCGAATTTTTAGCATTCTTCGTTCACAAATCGTTGAAGGCCGAAAATATCTTTTTTTTTGGTTTTGGGTTATTTACACCTTCTGGACGTGTCTGTTCAAAAACGTAAAGCTATCAATAAGCAATAATCACTTTCTTACTTTACTGTTTGAATCTATGAAATTTCGTTATATTTTCTGCTTTACCAACGACTTCATTAGGTCGTCATGGCGTCATGGCTCGGAAGACTAGAAGGAATAGCGAAGCTTAGTAGTAAAAGGCAGAGAAGTACTTTCTTAATATAACCCACCGTCTGTTCCACTCTGTTTCTTCGGATTATTTTCTTCATAGAGCTCCAACTCCCACACATCGGTAGAGTTAAATCGTCTTCTGAAATGAGTCTTCTGTCCAATGATATTCGATGCGACTATCGAAAAATGATTTTGTCTAGTTTTTTTTTTTTTCAGGTAATACTGTATTTCTCTTTATTTGCAATGTTAACAAACCTTTACGGTTGGAAAACGCATTCATTGACCGAACCTCAATTTTCCATGTCCAATACTCGTTCGATCGATTCACGTTTTTTGGTTCAGCTCATTGACGAATCGAGGGGAGATTCATGTTAACCTTTTCAGTGCCAGAATGATTGAAAAAGTGCGGTGTGCCCACTCTCTTTCTTCTATTCTTCCATCTGTTACCCCCTCTCCATCTATACTTTATCCTGTTATGTTAAACAATGATTTGAATTAAACTTTATACCATTTCCTTACAAAGGGTATTCTGATGTCTGATAATAATTTGTTCTTTTATTTTTAATATAACGGCTCTGTTATTTTGTTTTATGGGACACGTAAGAGCATAATAGATAGTATTTTTCAATGGAATTTTTAAAAAATGGTAAATTAATCTAACAATGAACAGAAGGTATTACTAAGTGAGTAATTTAGTTCTGCATTTTGTAATATAGGTTCGTTGTTAAGGATTTTAAGATGTTCTAGTTCTTGAATGAGTAATTCCTAAATTGCATTTAAGGATAATTTAATGTCGTTCACTCGAGATGTGATTAAATTTATAAATATTTGATCTTTTTTTTTTTTAATGTATATTTTAATGGCATAGAAATTTTCCAAACAGCCAATTATAAATTTATTTATTTGTATTTCCGTTATTCTAACCACGGTTGGAAGTCAAGTATTTCATTTTGTGGGACTGGCACTTAATGGAAAAGTCATTAAAAGCTAGCATATTTCATTATAATTTATTACGAATTATCAAATTATTATTACTTTCTGATTATTCTTAGATTATTATTTTCTGACTGCTTTGAATATCAAAGAGAGCTTACAGTCCTGCGTAGAGATATTTTGAAACCACAAAATCTTATTAAAGTTAAATAAATTTCAATTTAAAACTTTAATCAGTTTCAAACGACTAACCAATAGAAAAGAAATAAAAATATTATAGTTAATTTTATAGGACTTAAAAAATAGTTCATTACGATATTAATTCTGAAAATTAGAAAATCATGGACAATACTGAATAAATCTAGTTAGATACTTAGTTATCTCCTGCGTATTATTAAAATGGATTAGATGGAATAGCTGTTTCTCAGTATGTTTAATATTGAATATTGGGTTTCTGGGAATGTCATTGAAATTCTGGGAATATCTACGCATCACCCTTTATAGCTCCCAGGGCTACCCATTTTATAGTTATTAGTTGGAGAGATTATTTCATTTCCTACAATACTGCTTCATTTTTGTTTTTAAACTTAATAATATTTTTATAATTAATTAAATGAAAAATATCGAAGCCATGATTATTTATTTTGTGTCTCTAACTCTTATTTTATTTATTTTTATTATATGGATTGATTCTGGAAACCCATTGAAAATCGCTGAAGCGATTTCTTTATTTCATATAATTTTTTTATTGAAGTTAATCATAATACAATTATTTTCAAGACTGTTGGAGGTAAAAAATTCTCGTCTCCTCTTCTTAGATATTTATGGATGGGATATTCTTTAAAAATTGATACAATTTATAATAGAAGAATATCCTAGATAATGGAAAAACAAAAATACTGACATAGCCAATAGATTAAATAGAACTTCATCTGGAAAATAAAGCACGAAGAAAATGGTTCGTGAAACTGGAGAAGATCCTGGGAAGATGGATCGGCCTATGTGATGGGCAATAGACCAAGCCACACGGCTTTCTATACCAACAATAGCAAAAATCTTTTTATTTATTTATTTTATAATCTGTTGAGTTTTAATCATATTTTCTTTTTAATTTAATGTAATCTCATTTGTATGAAATTTTGTACTGTCCACTATCAAGACACTAAGTAGTCAGGTAAGATTTTTCAAATCAAAAGAAAATGTGTAATTTGCAGGCTTGTGTACAATTGAAACAAACGCCATATTTAAACGATAATTTTGCTTTGGTATGGATGCGGTCGATTAGAATTACTCAATTTATAAGTAAAATCATAGATGCATAATAGTATCGATAAATGCCTGGTACGTGACTTTGAAGATAAGGAAGATACCATTAACTCCTTAGGGAACCTGTTACAAGTACAATGAAATTAGAATAAAACATTTTGGGTAGCAGACCTACTATCCAAAAAAATTATTCAGTTTATTAAAAGGCTCTTATTGGAGAGCCTATGTACGTACGTAGGGCTACACTGAAAAGAGCTCAGTTGGTTAACATCTGAGGGAACAATGCCATACTAAAGTTTGTTAAAAGTTGGATATTATTATATTTGTATGCATATAACTTTTTTTTTTTAATTTTTGTTATTTCTGTGTTGTAGTTAAATTTACAAAGATGCTTTGAAAAATGGATATTTTTTTCATTGTCTATGTGTTTCTAATTGATTGATTAGATATTGATCTATTCAATTTTTTTTTAAATAAACACATTTCATTCATTCCTGTTTCAGGCTCTATTTTGGTATATTTTATTATTAAAAAATCATTTTAAACCTTATTCTAATCAATTACCGAAAATATAGTACTCAGAAATTAATTTTCTTCAAAATGAATATTTTTATTTGCTGGTGTCTGATTTAAAATTAACCGTTACATAAATAAATTAATTTTGAAAATGTTATTTTCCTCAAGTATTGTATTTAGTGCGCACCTGTACCGTCTTATTTTATCATCAAAATTATTATTCAAGGAGAAAAAAAAAATGTAAATTAAAATAATATGTGTCAATCACACACACACACACACACACACATCCACGTTCCATTAATTCTATGATGTAGACTTGGGCTATAGCTATACTACACCACAGGACAGATATCAACACCATATAATGCCTCAAGGAGAGAAGACTCAATGAAGTATATATAATACATTTCATGTATCATTTATGTACGAAGGACTAATTCTATTTTAATAAAGGGTACGAAAAAAAATCACACATCATTGAGTACAAGTAACTAAATTATTTAAATCAACCTACCTGATGTACCCCGTCACCAACAGACTGACAAAAAAATAAAGACCACCTCAAGAGATCAAATTTCCTCATCCCTCAATTCAAATTCATAAAAATCATCAAATGCATAAAAAGAGGCTACTCGTTTTCATCATGACATCAACCCCAAGCACACATGAGGCTTAGAAAAAAAATAATATAAATATAATGTTTCTTAGAAAATTGAATTTAAATTAGATCTGGATGGGAAAGAAAAAAAATACATGTATTTATTTTTGCTTTAACTGACAAGTATATCTGTGATTAAATAAAACTGTGTTCAATTGTAATTCCTTTGATTTATGCATGAACCGTGTAATTAAAATTTCCGATACATAAATCTCTTCAAGCATTTTCATTTTGAATGTATCATTTTCTTTACGTGAAATCCTTGTGTTGTCATTATTATTTTTCATTTCTAGTTTTGATTTAGGCCAATACTAAGGAAAATATCATCAAGGATAAAAAACTATTATTTCATTTCACTGACGAATCAAATCATGATAAACTATAGCTATTAATCAAAAACCATCAGCACTATTAACCTAGATTTGAGCGCATATAGGACGCTGTGCCAGGTGGAAAACTGATGTCAACTCGCTGCCTTCCACAATCACCACAAATTAATGTCAACATTTACCTTTCTCCCGGCTATTCAATTCGTTACCCCTACTACCTCCACAATCATGAGCGCTGTTTGCGGTTGAGGAAATCTATGAATAAAAATAATAAAAGGATATAAAAAGAAGGCAGACGTAAAGGGAAATAGACAGTTGATATAAAATGTTCCTCGAGGGAAATTCTATTCATGAAACTGAATTTGAACTGGCGCTCCCTCATTGGGTGGCAGATCACGTTGGATGGGAATCATATGTTCTGTGGAAGTATGTCCCATCTTCAATACCTTCTTTTACTGCATTCCTTTTCGTCGGTAAGCTGTTGGTTTGCTTTGCTTTTCTTCACACGTTCTCATCTTAACGTATACTGGAGTTACCGGCTCATTCTTTTTGAACTTCTATACTCGTCGTGGGTACCTCATTTTACTATAAGGTATGAATTAGTAAAACATTCTCTACAACCAAGTACAGATTGTAGACTAAATAGTTTTTAATAAATAAGCTGTAGGAATAAAATATCAATATTTATATTTAATTAAAATAATCATTAATAATGCCTTAAAGAAAAAATATGGTATTTGTTGCGAACTAAATGCTATGTCTAAAGGAATTTCTGAAACTCTGTAAATGCCATATTCTGCTTGTTTTAGGTTCTAGTTAATTGAAAGATTGAAAATTATAGGAAAACAAACTTCTGTAAATGCATTAAATTATTGTACAAAATGAAAAATATATACATAGTAATTAATAGTATAATATATATAAAGGTGTATACATATATTGAGTTAGTAATACTAGTAAAATGAAATGAAACAATAAATTTTTATAACTAACAAAACAATAGAAAAATATAAGAAATTAATCAATGTAAATAATATTAAACAAAGAAGAGGTCTTCTTTGACACAAAATAATATGTTTATGATTGAAAGTAAATCAATAACGTATGATTGTTGAAAATGAATAGTAATGTCTAACTAACCTAAAGTTGAGGAGGAAGGCCGTGTAGATGATAGCCGTAGGATGATAGTAATCAATTGTAGATTGCTGTTCCCATGTAAACTGAAGATGACGGCAAGATATTACTTGTATATCGCAGTCACAGTGAAACACTGGGATACATAAAACGACAACTGATTATACATATTTACAAAATATCTTACATTACATTACTGAATAATTAAAGAACTAGATTGATGTCCATTTCTATTTAGTGTGCAATATGTTTACGTAAAAAAAATAAATAAATGCGAATTTTTAGTGTTCCAAAAAATAAATAAAATGTTTTTGTTCCTAAACATTATTATTATAATAGCAAATTGCGTATATTACTAATTTCATAATATTGATCTCCCTGATTTTTTATTTGTTTATAAAATCGCTAATTAGTCTAAAACCATAAACATACACCAGGCTTATCTACTCAGTGCAAGTATTATTTTAATTTATTTGTTTTGTTTTTTTTAGTTTTAGTTTACCAAATTATGTAAGTATCTCTTATGAGTGATATTCATGTTAAGTACCTAGTAGCAAAAATACAACTATAAAGACCTCACAAAATTTGTTTATCCAAGTGCCAAATGATTCCAAAACTAGAAATATTTGGTTAAAGCTGGTTTGAAGGGATCCAAAATTACTATCGATTTTAAAAGATAGATTTAATAATCCTGGAAGAGTCTTATAAGAGTCATTCACTAAATCCTTTTTAAAAAGATAGATTGTATTTTTGTGAAGATCACTTCGATGTATTATGCCAGATATAAGTTCATTAGAGGTTATATATAAAAAGGTAATGATTTTGCCTTCCAGTTGGAAAACGATCCAGAGAATTATGTTCCTTAAATTCATTTAACAGCAAAATATGTAATAATTTAAAAAAAGCTAATAGTGTCAGTCGCTAAATTTGTGTTGGTTCTTTATGTCTAAACGATGTTTCATATGAAATCATCATTGCGCCTTGCGTATTCCTTGTGTTGGTACGTAGATTAAATCTTAGTTTTAAAACCAACATTAAAAATTAATCCTACACCTATATTAATTAAAACATAAGTGATTGGGTTTCTGAATTGACTGATAATTATAGTAACATTATTTCAATTTTTTTTATATATCGTCAAATACCCTATTAAATAAATAAAATATTGCAGATAAAGCAAGACGGACTCAGTGTGTTATAGGAACAATAACATAGATTTTCCTATAATTTAAAGTCCTAGAACCGGTGAGTGGGGAAACGAAGGTATTTCACCCAAATTTTTGTTTACTTCAATAAAAACTATATATAATTACCAATCTTAATTACGATTCTACAAAACATAGTTGGAGAGAATAAAAAATAGTGATTGTTTTATGCGTAATGCATAAAATTAACATAAAATTTCATGAACGTTTATGAGGATTTTACTGTTCTAGTACTTTAGTAATTACAACTGTATGACGAACTTTTAGTATATAAAAATTGTATTTTGGAATAAAATTCTTGACAACTTTTAATCCAATTTTTAAAACTTAAAAATGCATTTCACTAGCAAATTTATTGATGAGAATAGTGAATCAAAACGGCTTGATAATTAAATATCTTTTTTTAACAAATCAAAAAGTTTTTTCCGTATTTTTTTATTTAAGGTTTTCAAAGTTGAATTTCTTCATTTATTAAATATTTTATAATACCTATTGTAATATTTTATTTCATATATATCTAAAAATAAACATATATTTATGAACATGTTTTAGGGATCTCATAATAATCCAATCCCTAATCACTAATAATGCCTAAAAAAATAATTAAATAACACTAACACATTGCAGAGAAAGCAAGTGCGGTTCAGTGTGTTATGATGAAATGATTTTTTTTTTTTTTTAATTGTTTTTATAGTTCCATCGTACTGTGAAAATCTCTAGTGAAAAAAAATATAGAGAAAATGCCTTTCCTAAGAAAAAAAAAAACCTCAGAAAATTGATGTTAGTACATGATGGATGTTACTTCCCTCTCATTTCGATAGTGTACTAAGTTGCCTGTTATTAAAGAAATCCATCATAATTAGTTATGTTGGAGCATTTTTTTTATATAGTAACTGAAGCTACGGAGATTTAATTAATGGATTAAAGATTGATAGTTAATATCTTGAAGCCTCTAAGGCCTACACTTCCTTCTTAAACATTTCGTGTTGAAGTAAGAACTGATCTAATCAAAGGGCCAATTGCTGATATGATTAGCATAAAATTGGTCAATTTTATAGTCCATTGATTTCATTTTCATTTTCAATTTTTTTTTTTATTTTCTTATTTAAGAGCCATCCAATCAAAGACATTCATTCCTTGGACAAAACTGATGTATGTATTTTGTGAACTACAATGTTTAAATTTTAAAATAAATTGGTTTCCCTAGTGCTAATGTTAAAATTATATTAAGAAATTCTTTTCCACAGATTTTTAAAAATTTCTTAATAAAAAGTTGTAGTTTTATTATTCATTTGACGTGTGTAACATTTTCTTTTCATTTTACTCACGTGAATTTGTCGGTAAATAAATGAATTTTAACCAAATAAAAACTTTTAAAAATGGTTAAAACTTATTTCTTAGGAAAGTATTCAATTTAAACACAATGAGAATGATTTTCCCTCTTTTGACCTATTTAATGACAAAATTTCAATTCTCCATCTTTAACATTAACTTTTCAAAAATATTCTAATATATAATTTTAAGACTTTAGTACGCACATGCTCCGACTTACCTAATCATGAAAATTAATAGTCATGAAAAAAAATTAGTCTATTTTCTCATCAAATTTTAAAAAACATATTTCAATTAAAATATAGATAGGGATAATAGAGGAGGCGTACACATTTTTTTTGGCCTTTTTTTTTAAACATTTATATAATGATTCCGAAACACTTTTTGATGATCGATATAATTAATAATTATTAATGTATGTATCATTTTAAAAATAAACCTCCATCAATGAACACCTTCGTATGACGGACAATAGTAGTCTTCCTGCAGTCCGCTATATTGGGGGTTCTCATTATATATGTTTTTTAAAAAGAGAAAACAAAATCATCTCAGAAATATTTTTAGAATGGTGCACCTCCTTATTGCTGGAGACTTCAATTATTCGAATAATAAAAGTTACATTCATGTTCAATTTTATCAGGAAACAATAAATGTCTAATATCATAATCATAGAAAGATAATATCATATTTTATTTTATAAAATATACTGCTAATTATAAAAAAAATAATCAAAAGAATTGGTAGAACTGATATTATTTTTTAAACTATATCAATATGCACCAAGGATCAATCAATAATATATCTTTATTTATCATGGAATATATATCCAGGATTTCTAATATTCACTGTGAGATATCTTTTCATCATTTGATGCTTTTAATTCTCCTGATGTACTGAACCGTTTTCGGATGTAACTTCAGAAGAGATATAATTTCAGAGCGGAGATAAAATAAATGCCCCTCACGAAAACCCTTTCAAGTTGTATCCGCCACACCTCTCATCGCATCTCCTCATCGGAGCACAAACCTTAGTCTTACAATTTTATCAGGTTTCTTATAAGAAAAATTAATAGCTGTAATTCTTTTATGTTTTCAGTTTATAATTTTTAATTATATTCAAATTATTATTTGAGGCTAAGTATTTAAATATAAAATCGAAAGTTGATGAAAAGAACTTTTTATTTCTCACTTCCTTAATTTCATTATAAAGAAGGAACCTGAAGATGTAAAAATAGAAAAAAAAACTTGAACATTTTTTTTTTATCACAGTCTTATTATGCTCAAGTCTTTTAATTAATATTGTATATTTTTATGCTAACTACACATAAATACATCTAACATCACATAATGCATCTTATTATAAGTACAATTTATAAATTTATAAACTTTTTTTTTTTTATTTCTACTTATTTTTTCTAGTTTTAGGTTCATTATTATAACCTAGTAATATCAGACCCTTAATTTTTTTTTTGTTTTCATTTTTGACTAAAACCCACATTGGTTGTAATTATGGTTAATTGGAAGTACAGAACTAGACGAAATCGAATCCTAACGAAAAATCTATGATTTTTTTTCGTTTATTTAAGTCATTTTTTTTAAAATTAAAATTCTAAGGAATGAAACTTTTTTTTTTTAATTTAATATTCTATAAATGAAATAAAATGGATTTCGTCTTTCTTTAACTTAAATCTGCTCCCTCATTTTTTTTTTTTATTAGCTTCCAAATCAATGAAAGGTTTTTTGTTTTTTTCTATTACAGTAATTAAATAATAGTTTAAGCAGAAGCAGCTGGGCAATAATAAATCAAATGAATAAAAAATGAACAGAGGTTTTTGAAAATTTATTATCAAAGATGAACAACTGAAATTTTGTATAAT
>NW_027109019.1:0-1246 GCF_000696795.3 Halyomorpha halys
CCCAAATCCACTTGTTTCTAACCTGGCTTCTCCTTCATTACCTAATAATCCTCCTAGGCGTCTGAAAAGAAGAGATGGCCTCGAGATCTTCTCCTCTTGAAATGTTATTGGAGTTCTATCAGTGGGTAGATTCTCCACATCTTTTTATCATGTCACTATGTCACCTACAGCAAATTTACTTGTTGTATATATGTGTATACAGTTGTAAATATCAATAAATAAATTATTAAAAAAAAAAAATTATTAGGATAAATGCCATGAAGATGTCTTTTGTTTCTGGGTATATCATGGAAATCTTCAAAAATATTTTATTATAAGTTCAAAGGCTTGAAAATAACCAGTTTCGTATGCGACCTCTTCCAGACGAAGCTTAAATACCTCATTATTTTTTAGAACTTGATTGATTTCCGTTACATCGTTTGAAAAAAATCTTATAATGAGAGATGGAGGGGAAAATAATAAATAAAAATAAACCCCTATGAAGGATGATTGCCCTCGTCAAATGAAGCCTTCAGAAAACATTTTAATAAGGAATTCAATAAATGCAAATGGGATTCATTGCCTCGGGGGGACGACTATATATGTATATATATGAAGGAGAGGAGCGCGGCCAGGGACTAATGAAGAAACTAAATCTTCTCTCCTATTAGCGGCACAAGGAGGGCCCAGATGTCTCTTTCAAAAGGCCTCGGGGCACGGAGAGTTATGATTGATGATTGATGATTGACGATTGGTGATTGGTGATTGAGCCGAGCTAATGAGAGCTCTAATCAAGTTAGGGCGGCGGCCATGTTGGCTCAAGGGCACGCCCACCGGCCCTTCGGTCCAGCCTTCCTCCGTCTCCATCCCCACCACTTGTCTTTATTAACATAATAAAATTATATAAACTCCCTCATTAGAGTAATTAAATTAAATAAATTAAAATTAAAATTAATTAACTTCGACATCTGCCTTCACAGTTATATACATCACATTAATTTTTCACATCACATTAAATAACCACACAGTCCTAAGTAGATAGATAGATATGATTTTAAGATGAATGACAAAATCTTGTACAAATTCATAACACAATATACAATTATAAAACAATACCGGAGTCTTGTGCTCCATTACGAAAACGATAAACAAAAAATAAAACAAGTTCTTCATAACAAAATAATAGTACAAGTATATGAATGGAATAAAAATGCAATAATAAAAGTATGAATAGAGAAAAAATAAATGAATTAAAAAATAAATTAAA
>NW_027109020.1:0-331 GCF_000696795.3 Halyomorpha halys
GGAAAATGGAAGATTAAGATAGAAGATAAAACCTACAAATGTCGTCAACAACTGATGAATGAGGCCGTGCACGGATTGGGGCAATCAATCAAGCTGAGGAATGGAGACAGCGAATCAAGAGGGAATACCAGGATATTTTTTTTGCAGAAGGGGTTATCCTCGGAGCGAGACTGTCCATGAGATCCCACTGAAGCAGGAGAGGGTAACATATGTAAAGGAAAGGATATACCCACAGGCACTACGTCACCACATCCGGGAGGAACTCGAAAGTTTAAAACGACAGGGAATCATTATTGATAGTACATCCCCATACAATAGTCCATTATGGGCG
>NW_027109020.1:978-1421 GCF_000696795.3 Halyomorpha halys
TCAGCTAGGATAACTCGCTGGAAGGAGCTTCTTGCACAATATAACATGGAGGTTATATATAGACCGGGCAAAGAAAATGTGGTGGCCTATTGGTTGTCTCGAGCCATAACCACTAACGCCGTGGAACAAGAAAGTGGGGAACCGTCCGGTGTCATGCCAGGGCCACATTCGGAATTCCGTCCAATCCTGGTGCCTTGCCATGCGTGATTTGTGGAAAATCCGTTATATATGTATTGTCTATACATTCTGTAGTATTCGCCTGTTCAGGGAATAGTGTTCTGACAATACTGTCTACAACATTCGGTCTCGTGGGGAGCTGCACCGTGCCTTTACAAAGTTTCTAGTGCTATTTTGTAAGGTCTACCCTATGGGTCTGCATCCACCTAATCACAGAGTTCTCTCCAGCACTGTCGTTTGCTTTCTTTAATGGCTTGTCGGAGGTT
>NW_027109020.1:2223-2359 GCF_000696795.3 Halyomorpha halys
AGGTTTCTGGTTACAATCACTAGCTTTGTGACCTGCTTTACCACAGTTTCGACATTGGCTGGTCCTATCTTTTCCAACACAATTCCGTGCTATGTGTCCGTACTCCCAGCAACGGAAACACTTTAGAACTTTGAGT
>NW_027109020.1:2704-10951 GCF_000696795.3 Halyomorpha halys
GTGGTGAGATCATCCAAATCTCGCAGCTCTCAAAGGGACTCCTCCGTTAAAGTCCGCACTTCTGCCCCTTCGCCAAGCACACCCTCCATTGAACTCTTTAGTGAAGCAAGAGATTGCTCTTTCTTCCTGTCCAATTGGAGTAAAAGGTGGCCTTTATTAATTTTTCGGACCTTTGTAATTGATGAAGACATTTCCACCATTGCCGGATCTTCTCTCACCTTTCGTAGGACATCTGAGTAGGACTGGCTCTCTGGTATTTTTACTATGACTGCGGCAGGCCTCGGTGGCTTAGGGCGAGGTTTCTTCCTAGATCTCTTTCGCACTTCTTGCCATAGCTCCTCCTGGTGTTCTCCACCCTGAACTGTATAAGATCTCTGAGGGTGATCTGCATTATGATGCACCACTGGTGCATTAGGTTGTGCAATTTTCTTCTTGTTTTCAGTGTTCTTTCTTTTTATCGCCTGCTAAAGAAGGAGTGGTTACTGTTCCTTCTATTTAACTGCATTCTTCCTAGATGGACTTACCTCCTTCGTTTGCGTGTGCCCGTCTGCAGTTTCGATAGGGAGTGCAGCTGTTTCCAACTTTTCAAAATACAATTGGATTTCGCATGCAAAACTCCTTATCTTGCCATGCACATTGTTCTTGGTGCGGATTGGAAGGAGAGAAGCTGTTTAATCTTGCTCCCAAGATTTTGCATCACCTCTGCTGTGGTAAGTCTTGTAGCATTAGATGCTACAATGGCCAAGTCTCCCACCATTGCAGCACTGCGGTCGACGCCGGGGAACCCGCTTTCGCATTCCCAATCGGCGCCGGTACTGGGGTTCCGTGCCCCTGCACCGTAGCACAGTTACCTCCATCTTCCATACTTCTCATAGTATTTTCGCATTTTATACTTCCTGCCAGGTTTTCCTATTCTAGGAACCGTCGCGCCTGGATTTGAATCTAGTTTTGGTCCACCCCGGGTATTTTATTTTCCCGGTTCCCGCCATATCTGGTGAGAATTCCCCTATCCGCCACCTGGCGAGGCGCCCGATGGGAGACTAGCTACTACACTAGCTACACGGATATTGTGTGTGTGTGTATGTTTGTGTGTGATATGATACGAGAGTATATATAATTAAGACAGATAAAAAATAGAAATGGAAGAGGGAAATCACTAACTAGTTCCTCGTTATTTTTCGGGACCTCTGTATAAACATCTTTCATCAGCTGATCAACTCGATTACCTAACATCGAACTAACAGCTGACTTAGGCTGTATACGATATGAGAGTTTACGTTATAAGAATATCATTTAAATATATTTTCGAATAATCCTAAATTATTAATTATTTATAATATTTGCAATGAATTATACATTCCATATTTTGAAATATTTACCCCAATCCGTGGTATATAGCCCACTGACAAGAAAATTGTTTGGTCAATACAAAGAATGACTAGAACTTTAGAAAATTACGTCAGAAATCAATATCTGATTAGTCAATCCAACAGGTACAAGCTGATGAAAGCACTTGCGTGGTAACTAAAAGTTTGCTTCTGTTGGTATAATTCTTATTACTTATTAACGCTTCTATCATTATAGATCCAGATCCAATTTCTCCTATATCGCAATTATATTCAACAGTATTTATATAACCGTAATTAGTTGTGGATAAATAAATTAATTGCACACATATTCGATGATGGTCACTGGCAATATCAACAAGTTAATAACAAGGTCTTAATTAGTTGTCTCTAATTGGATGTAAACATTATTACAATAAAGGACATAATCTAAATAAACAAACATAAAATAATATTTTGTATATATATAAGTTAAGACTGTTCCAGATGGAAATAATAAAAAAGGAAAAGAGGTAATCGATTCAACGAACTGGATGGCTTGTTCACAACTAACTTTATTAGCGGACTGTGTCCGCTTATTTAAACATCATCAGCTGACAGAACTGATATAGTAGTAGCAGTTGTCAGTAACTCCCCTCCCCCCACCACGAACATTGCTCGTAAACTCATTTATATACAAAAGAAAGAGACATATAAAAATACAATAACAGTAGTTAAATTAAACCCACGTTTACCTTAAATAGAAGAGAGAATAACAATTAGATACAGAAATAAAGCATAATAAAATACATTAAAAAAAATTATTTACAATATAAACAGCACCTAAATAGTAAAATAAAGAAGATACAGTAAGACAAAAAAAAATCCTACAATACCAATAGAATACCTCCTATTACTCTTATATGCTGGCATTGAAAATAACAAAAAGTGCACAAAAATAGGTACATAGGCACATAAGGTGACAATACTCCCTCATGATACTGCCGTCGTAGGAAGCTTCAATTGTTCGATATGGTCCCTGCGTTTTTTTTTTTTGTTCTTTTAAGCTCTCAATGGTGACAACATTATGCTCTCTAATCAAATTACTCTGAATGTGCCCTCACACTTCTACAGCTCTTTTACTCTGTTAGAACCTAATTTGCGATATACTATGGTCCCGTACCTCTAGGTTATCCACGCTCCACTCTCTTACGTTTTTCCCTTACAATGCTATCTCTTACATTATTCCACACCTTTCTTTGCGCCAAACTATTGCTGATAATGTCATTCCAACAGCTGTACCTCGATAATCCCGACGAACGCCCCTCATACCGAAAAGAATATCGAAAGGGTGAATCCATTGATCGTATTTATTGAGTAGTTATATATCACCATCGCCTGTTCCATTGCATCATCGGGTTCGAGTCTTTATTTTAATTAGTACACCCGCAAGTGGTCACTGAGTGTACTATGAAGCTTATCTAACCCTTCCGGACTCTTGGAATGTTCTGGGGTGTTGGGGTGGCACACTACCTTTAGGGCTTGCATTTCCTTCCTTACGTTCGCATTATTCTCTGCCACTGTTGGATGCAACTCTGTTTGGCACTCCATAAAATTGGAACCAAGTTCATAATGCTCGTAGTACTGCATCCACCGATCTGTCTTGCACCGCATGTGCCATGGCCAGTATACTGAAGACGTCTATGACCGTGATCCATCTATAAACTTTCTACATGAAGGAGTTTACTTGAAGATCACTCAGAGGAGCATTTGCGTTGAGGGTCTCTTCTTGCGTCGCCTTGGATGGAGGTCTATCACATTTAGTACTTAGATACACTCGCAGTTTTCGATGGCTTTCTGGATGGTACATTTCATACTCCACCAAAAGTATCTGCGGCGTAACGCGTGCAATATTTCGTTGAGTCCTCGGTGGTTTCTTTTGTCTTGATGATACTTGAGCGTCACGTCCTTTTGACTGAATCTTGAATTGTCTCCACCATCATTGTACATTGGATAAATGAGGGATCAACTCCAATTTGTTCGGTCCACCATAATTTTTTTTAATTTCTCTTGGACCAGTGCATTTCCGATAAATAATGGATCTTCGCGTCGCAGGGGTCGACGCGTCTTTCAGCGCTCAACATATATCATCTTCCCGTATGCTCGGTTGCGACCAGATCGTCACAATGGAACTACTGCCAGACTTACTATAATCCACTTTCAGAGGACCCGACAGTCTCGTTTGCCAAAAAATCTAGCACATTTTGTCATTTATAATCTCCTCCAGTACTTCTATTTCCACTGGTATTTCGTTGTGCGAGGTGTCATCTTTAGATGTATCTTCTCTGTTCTCATTCTCAGATGTTTTCTGTTGTTCTTCCCCTGTTGGAGTCAACTCCCTCAGGAATCTCCTTACGTTCCCAGACGAATCTCCCTGTTCTTCCTCAACCGCGTTGATCATTATCGCACGTGAAAGCCAGTCCGCCAAAACATTTTCTTTGCCCGTCTTGTAGGCGATCTCCATGTTATATTGACTAATCAATTCCTTCCATTGGGTGATTCTAGCGGATAATTCCTTCAGTTTCCCCACCCATCTTATATCTCCTCTCCAGTCCTTCCTTCATTCTAGGTCCGCCCCAGCCAGAAACCACTATCGCACAGGCTCACGCTAACATGCTAGCCAAGATGAAGGTGAGAGCGGCGACATCACAAGACATCAGAAAGGCCATTTCATACCTGTAGCGTTTCTTAGGGGAAATAGGAAAATTAAATCATTTCCTTAAGGGTGGTGACAGAGGACCTACTCGACAGGAATTCGACGCATTGTCCCTAAAGGCAACCCTAATATGCAGGATTAAACGGAACATCCTGAAACACATTCAAGCTAATAAGGAGACATTGTGGCGTCATCAAAAAAAGATTAAAGAAGGCTTACGAAGGGGGCAGATGGACTCCAGAGGAAGATTTTTTTTATACGTTTAGAGAAAGGAAGAAGCAGGGCCAGTCCAATGGGCAGTACGCTGCGACACTACGACGCCAGCTCAATCATATCGCGAAGAAGATGCGGGATACCCAAGGAGCGAATGTGGTGAGCTGGAAGATGAACTTCATTGATAACATCATGAAAGTACAACCAAGAAACCGAAGGAAACGAATAAACGAGAAGACCTATCTGGGGATCGCACCTTTGTGAAATGCAGTCAGGAAATAATCGACGCCAGCGCCAGAGAAGAAGATACAGGAATGGGCATTGATGAAGAGGGGGGGTGGACTAGGGTACCATACACCCGGGCCATGAATCTGAAGGGAACCCAGAGAATGTTCTAAAGATTGGGGTTTCGGCGGAGCAAGGAGGCTAGAAAGAAGATAGGAAATGCCATGGCTGTGGGAAAGCGAGACGCCTGGTGGCGCAATGCCCCCGCACAAGGTGTTTTTAATGCGGCAATGAGGGCCACATAGCACGGCTGTGCCCCTACATGTACTGAAGGGGAAATACAGGTCAGGTCGAACCAATGGAGGTCAATTTCGAGAGGTTATATGAAAGGAGGAAGGACTACAGGCCTAGCGAGGCCTCCGAAGCATCTGAGACCTCAGAAACGGAAGTGGAAGAAAGGAGGAGAGCTAAGGAGACGACCGAGCGACGGAAGGAAATCCGTGTGAGAGAGTTGAGAAGGGTGCCTGGAGAGGGCTGGCCGCGCTTTAGAAAATTACAACGTCAAAGGCGAGAACAGCGGGCTGCCTATTATATTTTCTTTAAGGAGAGAGACCTATTGGAGTGACGGGACAAACTATGCACGAAATCCCCCTGAAACAGGAGAAAGTCACATATGTAAAGGAGAGACGGTACCCGCATGCATTGAGACAACACATTCGAGAGGAATTGGATAGTCTAAAAAACACAGGGAATTATAATTGACAGTACATCGCTATACTAGTCCCTTGTGGGCAATACGGAAAAAGGGCGCACCGGGAGATAAGGGAGAAAGGTAATAGATTACCGAAGTCTCAATGACAATACGGTGGACGAAAGGTATACGAGATATCCTGGACAGAATGGGTGTGAAAATAGATTTTCAGGACCTTGGATTTGAAATCCGGGAACCACCAAATAAAAATGCACCTGGCCGACCAGCATAAGACAGCTTTTACTTTTGAAATGGGGCATTAGAATTCACGAGGATTCCCTTTGGACTGAAAAATGCCCGCATCACGTTCCAACGGTTGATGGATGAATTCCTGCGGGGAATTGTACATGGACGATCTGTTGGTCTTGAGCAAAACGGAGGAAGAGCATGTGACCCGCTGAAACATCCGAAAGGTGTTTCAGCAGGTGAGAAAATTTGGGTTGAAACTGTCGGCTGAGAAGTCTATGCTAGGACAATTCAGGGAATCAGGAGATTGTTAGGTGCCCCAAACTATTATAGGCGTTTTTACCTGCTATGGCGAGATATCTGGTACCTTTGAATAACCTGTTGAAAAAAAAGGGCAATAGGATGGTGACATCCAACATGGTGGAAAACATTAAGATATGTATCGAGACGCTTCAGCAAGAGCCTGTATTACCATTCCCGGATTACCAACGTACTTTCACCATCACCACGGACGCTAGCGAGTACGAGTTGGGAGCAGTTCTGTCACAGGAAGTTGAGGGTGGAGTCAGACCGGTGGTGTATGCAGGCAGACGACTGAAAGATGCAATAACAAGGAACAGTGAGCTTTAGTGAGAGCTGTTAGAAATCGTCTGGGCAATCTGTGGAGAATTCAGTTGGGAAAGAGGCGGTATAGTTGTCAGGAACCCGAAGAGGAGAGAAAAATAGATGCGATCCAGGGGGGGGGGGATTGGAGACAGGATATAGAAAAGGGAGTATGCGGATATTTTTTTTAATGAGGTTAACTTACTGGGGGTGACCGGACAAACAATGCACCAGATCCCCTGAAGCAGGATACAATTACATACGTGAAAGAAAGGCGATACCCACAATCGTTACGGGAACACATTTGAGAGGAATTAGAGAACCTCAAAAAACAGGGCATCATCGTAGAAAGCACCTCCCCATTCAACAGCCCGGAAGAAGAGCACCCAGGGAGATAAGAGTGAGAAATGCAGGGGGGGGGGGTAGATTATTGGGGTCTTAATAAGAACAAGGTTGACGAGAGATACTCTGTACAGCGATTGGAAGATATACTGGATAGACTGGGTGGGGCCAAGATCATTAGTACTTTAGATTTGAAAGGTGGTTACTACCAGATTAAAATCAGAGGATCATAACAAGACAGCTTTTACATTCGATAGGGGCCATTACGAATTCACAAGAATGCCTTTCGGACTGAAGAATGCCCCCATTACGTTCCAGCGATTGATGGACCATTTCCTCGAAGTGCCAGGTGTACATAGACAACCTTATTGTTTTTAACAAATCAGAAAAGGAACAGGTGTCCCACTTGCGCAGGTGGTTCCAAAAGCTCCGGAAATTTGGGTTGAAGCTATCAGCGGAAAAATCCATATTGGGGCAAAGCCGGTTCAATTTTTTAGGGCACAAGATATCAGAACAAGGAGTCAGGCCAGATGCGAATAAGGTGGCAGCTATCAGGAATATGGCGATTCCAACGGACGTTAAGGAAATCGGGAGATTGTTGGGCGTCCTAAACTATTATAGACGATTTGTGGCTGCGATGGCCAAATATTTGGTACCTATCAACAACCTACTGAAAAAGGGGTATAAGGTCCTGGTGACTCCTAATATGGTAGAGAATATAAGGAGGTACTACAGAAGGAACCGGTGCTGGCATTCCCGGACTTCCAATGGATGCAAGTGAATGCGGTACTGTCACAAGAGGAGTGGTATGCGCAAAACGATCAAAGTGATAATTGGGAACTACGACGAGTGCCTCAGCACTAAATATGACCGACAACCACCTAAGGCACTGTAGGAAGAAACACCCACCGCAAACACAGCCTACGTAGAGTTGGAAGTCGATACTTATACCTGGAGAGGTTATAAGTGGATTACAGAGGTTAACCTTTTTAGCAAAGTCGCCATGGCGTATCAGATTTGAGAGAGATCAGCGGAGGCCGTGCTGGGAACGCTGTGGCTATGATTCTAGCTTACTGGAATCCCGGAAAGAATATCGTCTGACGCTGGGTAGGAGTTAGGGGATAACGCCAATTTTAGGGAGGAAATGAAGGCATTGGTATTTAAACACCCCAGGACACCCAAAAAGTAGAGGGGTATATAGAGACTCCACAGTACGCGAAACGATCACTTGACAGTGTACCATCTGTATAAGAGCCTGGAGCTGGATGAGGCGATGATACGAGTTATAGTGGCCTACAACCATTCCCTTCTTACGGTAACGGGCTTCTCACCGTTCGTAATTATATTCGGACTTCGGAAGCGAAAGCGCGATTATTGGAATACGGCCATCGATGGAGAAGAAATCGTCGGTAATGGGTTCGCACTAAGAAAAACGTGGGACAAGTTGCGTCATAGAATTGCAAGAGAGAGGGCCAAACGCGTAGCGTAACATAACGAGGGCGTCCAGGAAATTGAAGAGAAAATCGGCATCGGCATGGTCATTTACCGTAGAGTGTGAATTCAAACACCCCAGGTTAAGTTGCCACACCACCTCCAAGATTTTCACCTCTTCCCTGATGCTTGCGTTGTCAAACTCTCTTTCACTGTCTGACGAGATTCTATTCGGTACGCCATAATACTGGAACAACGTGCTACGCTCTTAACACCGTTTCTGCTGACTTCTTTTTAATTGAGTACGCCATTGCTAGTTGCCGTCTACACTGTGACCCACTTGTATCCCTTCCATGTCAACGAATTCACTTGACGATCACTAAGTGGTGCTTCTGCAGTGTGCGTCTCCTCCTGGATCGCTTGAGGTGGGTGTCTGTCATATTTCGCACTCAGGC
>NW_027109020.1:11226-33147 GCF_000696795.3 Halyomorpha halys
GCCTGAGTGCGAAATATGACAGACACCCACCTCAAGCGATCCAGGAGGAGACGCACACTGCAGAAGCACCACTTAGTGATCGTCAAGTGAATTCGTTGACATGGAAGGGATACAAGTGGGTCACAGTGTAGACGGCAACTAGCAATGGCGTACTCAATTAAAAAGAAGTCAGCAGAAACGGTGTTAAGAGCGTAGCACGTTGTTCCAGTATTATGGCGTACCGAATAGAATCTCGTCAGACAGTGAAAGAGAGTTTGACAACGCAAGCATCAGGGAAGAGGTGAAAATCTTGGAGGTGGTGTGGCAACTTAACCTGGGGTGTTTGAATTCACACTCTACGGTAAATGACCATGCCGATGCCGATTTTCTCTTCAATTTCCTGGACGCCCTCGTTATGTTACGCTACGCGTTTGGCCCTCTCTCTTGCAATTCTATGACGCAACTTGTCCCACGTTTTTCTTAGTGCGAACCCATTACCGACGATTTCTTCTCCATCGATGGCCGTATTCCAATAATCGCGCTTTCGCTTCCGAAGTCCGAATATAATTACGAACGGTGAGAAGCCCGTTACCGTAAGAAGGGAATGGTTGTAGGCCACTATAACTCGTATCATCGCCTCATCCAGCTCCAGGCTCTTATACAGATGGTACACTGTCAAGTGATCGTTTCGCGTACTGTGGAGTCTCTATATACCCCTCTACTTTTTGGGTGTCCTGGGGTGTTTAAATACCAATGCCTTCATTTCCTCCCTAAAATTGGCGTTATCCCCTAACTCCTACCCAGCGTCAGACGATATTCTTTCCGGGATTCCAGTAAGCTAGAATCATAGCCACAGCGTTCCCAGCACGGCCTCCGCTGATCTCTCTCAAATCTGATACGCCATGGCGACTTTGCTAAAAAGGTTAACCTCTGTAATCCACTTATAACCTCTCCAGGTATAAGTATCGACTTCCAACTCTACGTAGGCTGTGTTTGCGGTGGGTGTTTCTTCCTACAGTGCCTTAGGTGGTTGTCGGTCATATTTAGTGCTGAGGCACTCGTCGTAGTTCCCAATTATCACTTTGATCGTTTTGCGCATACCACTCCTCTTGTGACAGTACCGCATTCACTTGCATCCATTGGAAGTCCGGGAATGCCAGCACCGGTTCCTTCTGTAGTACCTCCTTATATTCTCTACCATATTAGGAGTCACCAGGACCTTATACCCCTTTTTCAGTAGGTTGTTGATAGGTACCAAATATTTGGCCATCGCAGCCACAAATCGTCTATAATAGTTTAGGACGCCCAACAATCTCCCGATTTCCTTAAGGGTCTTCCCCAGGTGATATGCGAGGGTCACCTCCTTTTTTGAGTTTTTTGATGAGCCATCATCGTACAGCGTATAAACAACCGGTCGACCTCAATCTGTTCCGTCAGCCAAAGACGCCGAATTTTGTCCCACAGCACTGCATTTCCTACGTATAGATGATGGGTTCTCATCTCAATTTTCTGGAGATTTGGTTCTCCCCACACTAGGCTGGGACCATATAGTCACAATATTACTGCTGACGTATTTTCCATGCTCCATCTTCAGTAGTCCCGCGGTTTATAATTAATGATTTCATCAATTTCTTTCATCTCGGCAGGTCTTTCCATTGTCGAGTCTTTATCTTCAGATGTCTCTCCTCTATTTTCTGATTCTTCTGTGCCTGGTTGTTTTCTTCTTCCGGGATCCACTCTCTCAAGAACTGTCTATCATGTCCTATTTCCCTTGAAAGCCAGTCTGCAACAACATTGTCTTTACCATGCTTGTATGTTATTTCCATATTATACTGGTTGAGGGTCTCTTTCCATCTGGTGATACGTGCGGATGACTCTTTCAGTATCTCAGTTTCCCTACCTACTGCAAAGGGCTATGATCAGTGTGGACCCTAAAACGCCTGCTAAACACATAGAGCCGGAAATTCTCCACTGCCCACATGATTCCTAGAAGTTCTCGTTCTAAGGCGCTGTATCTGTCTTCTGCTTCTGTGAGACGCCGACTGGCATAGGCTACAGAACGCTCTCCCTCCTCAGTCTCCCAACACAGCTCCTAGAGCATATTCACTAGGATCCGTTGTGAGCGTAACCTGTTTCTCAAAGTCGGGGAATGTAAGAACTGGTTCCCGTTGAAGCTGCTCAATGCATTTCTGGATGTTGTGTGTTCTGTTTGGAGTCACAACTATCTTGCTTCCTTTTTTTAACAAATTATAGAGGGGCACAAGGTATTCTGCCATATCTGGAACAAACCTCCGATAGTAATTTAATGCTCTTAGTAATCGCCGAATTCCCTTTACGTCTGTTGGTACCTCCATCCTTTGCAGAGCCGACACATTCTGGACGTCTGGTATCACACCTTGCTGGGAGATGGCATACCCCCAAAAATTGATCTGTTCTTACCCTAGTGCTGACTTTTCTCGGCCCTTGAGGCCGAACCCCCTTAATCTCTGGAACACGCTCTTCAATTGTTTCATGGTCTCTCTCTGATTTGCTGATACACAAGTAGGTCGTCCATATACACCCGACGAACTGCTCCAAGGAATTCGTCCATAAGTTTCTGGAATGTTACAGGCGCGTTTTTCGGACCAAATGGCATTCTGGTCAATTCATAGCGGCCTCTTTCAAAAGTAAATGAAGTTTTGTCCTGATCCTAGGGATGCATTTTTATTTGGTGATAGCCCGCCTTTAGATCCAACGTGCTAAAAATCTTCGCACCGCCTAATCTATCGAGAATATCTTCAAATCTCGGGATAGGGTATTTTTCATCGACCGTATTCTCATTGAGTTTACGATAATCGATTACTACCCGGTACTTTTCACCATTTTCGCCCGGGGTATTCTTTCTTCGTACTGCTCATAATGGACTGTTATATGGCGAAGTTCTGTCCACAATTATCCCTTGCTTCTGTAAACTTTCTATTTCTTCCATAATGTGTTTTCGAAATGGCTGGGGGTATCACCTCTCCTTTAAGTACGTCACTCAATCCTGCTTCAATGTGATTTCCTGCACCATTCTTCCTGTAGCTCCTAGTACTTCCCCTTCTTTGTAGAAAATATCATCATATTTGTTCAATATTACCTCTTTCCGATTCACCCTCTGGTTAATCACTCCAACTCTCGCTTTACCGTCATCCGCAAGTTTCTGGCAGCTGTACATCCATCCTCCCTTCAATTCTAATATTCCACTGAACACCACTATTTTTTATCTTTGCTCCCATCTTTTCCAAAAGTTCGCAACCAATGATTATTTGGTAGTCTCGGGGCATTTTTCCAATTACATGGACAGTAACCTTCTCTCCCTTACGCAAGTCCATTTCTGTTTCCCTTCAATGCTGCAGGGCCCACCCTGAGTGATCAACTGACAATTACATACTCTGACCTGTAGTTCCCTCTCTCTATCACTCAATCGGTCAAGGGTCTCTCTGTAGACGATTGTGTTTGAGCTTCCGGTGTCCACCAGATAGCTAACTCCTCTCTTCCCTCGTATAATAGGCAAACCGCCGTGCTCTCCTCTCAAATGATGGTTCGGTGCGGTCGCTCCTCTGTGTGCACACTTCTCAAAACTCTCTTCGTCTTCTAACAGTTTCTCCAGTTCTTCTCAAAGTCCTCCTATTTTTTTGCCGACTGTTCTCTCGCCCAGAGTTTCCTGCTTCATTTTCTGTCTCAGACAATTCCGTGGCTTCACTCGCTGATTCACAAGATTTTCCTCCTCCGTAACTTCTTTATTTTTTTTATTTTTTTTTTTTTTCCCTCCTCTGTAACCTCTGTGCGTTTATCTTCATGGGTTCAGGTAACACATAGGAACACTGTCGGGCTATATGTCTCTCTGCCTCACATTCGTGCGCTGGCAATGCACCACTATTATTATTTATTTATTTATCACCCCTACTCTGCCTATTAGACAATACGGGTGTTCGCAGCAGTGGGTACAACTCATTTCTGCATATGACAAACATTACATAACTGTGCACACAGCCTGCTCTTGCTACAAAATAAATCTTGCTCTTCTACTGAGGCCTTGCTGGTGTAGCTTATTCTCTCCTACCAAGAGAGAAGTGAGTAGAGCCCACAGCCTCCTTCCACCCATACACGAAGGTCTTGTAGTGCGGGTAGTTTTCTTTCTTCATCAGCTCAGGAAGATCGCCCTCAGTCAGAACATAGAGTCCTGTTTCCCTCATCATATTAGCTCTCAGTGCTTTATAGACGAGGATAGTTGTTTCTTATCACATCATACATATCGTTTGAATGTGCCCTAATTATGGTGTAGCGAGGATAGTTGTTTCTTATCACATCATACATATCGTTTGAATGCGCCCTAATTATGGGTTAGCGAGGATAGTTGTTTCTTATCACTTCATACATATCGTTTGAATGTGCCCTAATTATGGTTTAGCGAAGATAGTTGTTTCTTATCACATCATGCATATCGTCTGAATGAGCCCTAATTTTGGTGTTGCGAGGATAGTTGTTTCTTATGACATCATACATATCGTTTGAATGTGCCCTAATTATGGTGTAGCGAGGATAGTTGTTTCATATCACATAATATACATATCGTTTGAATGTGCCCTAATTTTGGTGTAGTGAGGATGGTTGTCTCCTATCACATCATACATATCGTTTGAATGTGCCCTAATTTTGGTGTAGCGAAGATGGTTGTCTCCTATCACATCACACATATCGTTTGAATGATCCCTAATTTGCTTACTACTTCTAACTTTAATGACACTAAATACTTCAAGGAGCTAGATGTGTAGCGCCAGGCTGGAGTGAATTGTTACATTGGGCGTATTGCTCTTTTGTATTGGATTTTGTTTTTCATAATTTAGAATTCCTACTAAAACATCATTATCAAGATGACCTCATATCTTGATGATGATGTTTTTAGCTCTCCTGTTGAAAGGTGAATATGATAGCTTGTGTTTTCGGTTCGTTCCATTTAGCAAAATATAGGCTAGGTTTCTTAACATGAGCCTTTAACCCGTTCACTTTTGTACCTATTCTATTATATGATAGATAAATTTATGTGTCATCAACATCCAGTGATGATCTTACAATACTGGGAGTAGGTAATAAAACTCGTCTTTAATTTTATTTATAAAGTTTTTTATTCTACATTTGCAGACAAATCATTGCGAGTACTCCGTGAATTGTGTAATCCTTTATCTCCTTACAGGCACTCTATATTAAGTAACTGTAGTAAGGATTGCGATAGGACATTGCTCAATACGCTGATAGGCCGAGGACCACGTGCTGATAAAGCTGTGCCGGCGCGGCACGCCTTGGGGGACAAGACATATTTAATCAAATGATGCATATTTAATCTACAATTTAATGACGATAGTGCAACGGAGTGCAAGCAGCTGATAGTGTTTTGTCGCCTCGTGAATGTTTGATCAGTTTCGTGATAGACGAGTCAAATCGATAGTCGCCCTGATCCTAGGCATAACCACAATTTAAATAAGGTCGTTATCAGGCTCCCAAATCGTTATTAATTTAATTCAATCAAATTAGCAGAAACAGTTCAAAATAAATTATAACTGTTGTGAAATATTTTTATTCAAAAATATTAATCGATAAAAACTATTTTACAGTTGTTAAATAAAAAATCAAGTGAGTATCATAAAACAACTTTTACATACAACTCCACTTTGGGATTCAATTAATTCTTATGGCTAAGTATAAGCAAAAAACAACTAAGAAGGAAAACAAATTCTATTGCATCTTTTTATTTTCCTTTTCTTCGTCGGCCCAAGACTCCCGTTGGAGTCCTACACTGCACCCTTCTTTATCTTATATTCATCCATTGTTATATTATATTTAGCATCTACTAAAATTAAAGATCCTTCAGAGAAAGGTTTTTTCATAGTTGGTTATTTATACCCCATCATGCTATTTCCATGAGGTTAAGGTCTAGATGATAAAAATAGCATCTAGTTCAATAATGACGTGCTGAGTTTAATTAAAATTGTTTCCCGTTTTTGAAAAAATCAAAAATATGTGAAAATCACTTCTATAAAGTGGCACTTCTATCCAATCGATTTTATTTTTAAAAAATGCTGTGACGTAGCCTGCATGTACATATAAAAATACTGTGACGTAGCCTCCTGCATGTACATATAAAAATTCTGTGACGTAGCCTACATGTATATATAAAAATTTTGTGACGTAGCCTGCATGTACATATAAAAATGCTGTGATCTAGCCTGCATGTATATATAAAAATACTGGGACGTAGCCTGCATTTACATATAAAAATGCCGTGACGTAGCTTGCTTATCCATATAAATATTTTCGTACAACTTTTCATTTTTGAGGTCGGCTGTTCACCCAAGATATTTGTACTAAGGGAACCATAGTGAAGGTAAAATAGCTCCTCTCAACCGGAAGTTCCACTTTATATAATCGATTCTTAAATTTTTAAATTTTCTCAAAAAGCAACGTAAAATCTTTATTATCAGCTGTGTCTTGTACTCATTGAAATAGTTTGACATTGAGAGGGGTTAAATGCCTAAATTTCAAAATGGACCAAGAGTTTTTCGCAAGCTGTGGGTTTTACTGCCCTGTGCATTATGCGGAATATCCTTTTTTTCAATGTTATTTTGCAATAATAAACAACTTTATCAGTGAGATATTCTCTGACGGAACATATATATTAAATTATATTTTAAGGAGTGTAAGCCGTTGCAGTAGGAGCGACTGATAGGAATTAGATATATTTACCTTGGGATTGAATTTACTTTAGCTATTTCTTTCGTTGGCTCCTTAAGCAAGTTACGTGATTTTAAAATATAAACAATCATTTTCAAAATATGATATTGTATTTATTTAAAAAGACTAATCGGTGAGCTAGGAGAAATAAGGAGGAACCTTATTCAGAGCGATAAAGTTGCAATCTTCAACACTCTATCTCCTGTCTGTTTTAATTCATAAATTCTCCCATCTTAGAATATTATATAAGTATAAAAAACAATTATAAATCATATAATTGTGGTATAGCAAAACCCTACTCTCTTTCACAACAAATTTAAAGGCAAAACAGTAGACCTATTGATAAGTGGTTTAGCGAAACCCTGCTCTCCTTAACAACAAATGTAAAGGCAAAACAGTAGGGCTTATAATGAGTGGTTTAGCGAAACCTTACTCTCAATCAAAAAAATGCAAAGGCAAAACATTAGGCCTTATGATTAGTGGTTTGGCGAAACAATACTCTCCTTCACAAGAAATGTAAAGGCAAAACAATAGGCCTTATGATCACTGGTTTAACGAAACCCTACTCTCCTTCACAACAAATGTGAAGAAAAACAGTAGGCCATATAATAAGTGGTTTGGCGAAACAATACTCTCCTTCACAACAAATGTAAAGGCAAAACAATATGCCTTATGATCACTGGTTTAGCTAAAACCTACTCTCCTTCACAACAAATGTAAAGGAAAAACAGTAAGCCTTATGATAAGTAGTTTAGCGAAACCCTACTCTCAATCAAAAAAATGCAAAGGCAAAACATTAGGCCTTATGATCAGTGGTTTGGCGAAACAATACTCTCCTTCACAACAGATGTAAAGGCAAAATAGTAGTCCTTATGATAAGTGGTTTAGCGAGACCCTACTCTCCTTCACAACAAATGTAAAGGGAAAACAGTAGGCCTTATGATAAGTGGTTTAGTGAAACCCTACTCCTTCAAAATAACTTGCTTCCTTTCTTTAACAAATAATAGAGGGGCACAAGGTACTCTGCCATTAGACTGTTTTGGTTTTTTCGTCTCCCTGATCATCATAAATATGTCCTCTTCTGGAACCCACCGTCCTCCTACGAACGCCTTTGTTCCGGGTAACTTACGGCAACCGAAAAGTTGAATTGGAGGGGCGACCATAAAACATTATAGCATATAATAGCCTACAGGATATACTGGCGCCCATGTGGCCAATAGTCAAAACTAACCTCCCCCAGCGCTCTCTGTGTTGAGAAGCAACCCAGATTAATGAAAGATAGCCATCTTGTCTTCAGCCAGAGAAGCAGTCCATCTTTTCTTTTTGTTTACTCATCAGTAATATCTACCATGATGAGAGGCATAGAAATGCGGAGGGAAGAAGGAAGCATGAAGTAAGTCCACCTGGCAATAATTAACATCCACCACCACATAATAATCATCATCAACCACCTCATTATCTACAATTACATAGCCAAGCCATTCAAAATTTACTAACCATCTAATCGTAAATGTTTTATTTCGGTCACCCCCTACACCACTTGTAACTTAAACAATAGAATTTTATTTTTCATTCAATCGTGTTTCATTTTCAATTATACAGTCCACTCAAACCCAACCAGCCAACCAAAAGTGAAGTGTTCCTGGCATTGAGCCTTCTTTAATCCTTCCTCGATACTTCTCCAAGGTGTCTCTTCGTCCGCCTGAATCTGATGGAGGATGCTCCTCTTCACTCAGCAGACAACCGCTGCTTTTAATGCCTCCCCTTCTTCACTATCGGGTAGATTTTTGATTGATTTTGCTTCAATTCGGTTTATCAGTCGGTCACTCCCTTTAATGATGTGGCCGAGTTCGCCTGTTTCGCCGGTGAACCGTTTGAGATCAGAAACGGCTTTCCTCAAGTCTTGGGTGGTTGTAGTGCGTACATTGATCCACTCTAGTGTTGTTGCGTGTGCTTCTGCAAGAGATACTGGTAGTGGAGGACACTCTGGGGGTTCAGGATTCTTCTTAGTAGGTGGTGCGTTCTGGGCCACGTTTTGATTCAAACCTTCCAGGTTAAAAAACGCTTGTCTAACGATCCCGTTGCCATTAGCAGCCATTATTTACAAAAAAGAATGAGAGAGAGAAAAAAAATTGAAGATGATAAGACAACAACAACAACAACAATAATTCTTCTTAAAAGAAAAAATTAATCCGTTATCTAATGTTATATTTACAGGGTGAGTAATATAACTCTTAATACCCAACTCTCTCTTTCAACATTTTTTTTTTTTTTTTTTTATCCCCCTACCTGGCATTGCTGCCATACGGGGTTCGGCAACAGTGGGGTAGTGCGTTAGGATTGCGCATGCCACTGCTGCCAATAAACATCTTTTTTTTTTAACTTTAAATTCATATATGGTATACAAAATTATTTGGTGGAACCATTTAATTTTAGGGTACAATAATTATTTTTAAAAACCTGGTGCAGACTAGCACTCGGTTTAGTACCTAAAGATGGGGCTACACCTTACCCACCAGCATCCGTCCGGTACGTCCAACACGCCTGGTCTGCATCCGTCCGGATGTCACCTCCAGTGCGCAGCCTAGTCCAACCCTCCTGGTCTCAAACTGCTTCTTCGCTGTCATCTTCATCTTCATCTTCCATTGGTGGCTCGCCGACCCCGGGCGGCCGAGCCCTTCCCAATGTAAAGTGCGTTGGCCCGACCACTCCCCTCCACCCGTAGATGAATTCCGTGAAGTACGGGTGTTCAATGGAGGTAGTTCTCCTCCTAGGAGTGGGAAGTCTGCCTCGGCGAAGGCGCTTTTTCTCGACAATTTGGCACGGTGTCCTTCTATTGCGGTGCAGTCTAATACCACGTGCTCTGCTCTTTCCGGGACCCCACACGTCGGGCACCGGGGGTCTATGTTCTTTCCGAAGCTTTGCAGCTTTCCCCGGAATCCCCCGTGTCCTGTCAGAATCTGCGAGACCCAATAGTCTGGGATGACACAACCTGCTCTCAATCTTGAGTGGACGGTGGGGAGTGGGCATTCCGCTCCTCCATCGACTCTTCCCGCAGCAACTTCTTCCAACGGTTAGGGGTCTCGCCGATCCTCTCCTGGAGTCCCGCCGGTAGCACTCCCAGCCCCTGCTTCTTCACATCATACTTCGCAGCATCCTCCTTGAGGATGAAGTCAAGGGAAATTGCTGCGGCCAGCACCTGCACCACCTCATGCGACACCGTCCTATACGCCTTCGTGACCCGCAGCAGAGCCAGTCGTTGCGTAGTGCCCAGTCTCTACTTCTGCTCCCGCGTAAGGGTTCGACTCCACGCTGGGGATGAGTACCTCAGGATACCCAACACCACTCCTTTGTAAATAGTCATCGTAGCGGGGTACCTGAGCCCCAGAAAGCACCCCCTATACTGCTCACTCCGTTAAGTCACCCTACCCCTCAGGTATGCCAGGTGAGGGGTGGCGTCGAAGCCTCTCCTCATCCTCACTCCTAGGTATGTCACCTATGCCCGTGGATCAGACCCAGCCTCACTTTCTCTCCCTGTATATCCAGAGTGATAGGGTGAGACCTGTCCGTGGAGCCTTTTAGGAGTATGGCCTGAGTCTTAGCTGCGGCCATACTTAACCTTCTCCTCACGCACCACTCTCCAACCAGACTGGCACATCTCTCCGCTTCGTTCTTCAATCTGGCTCTGCTATTCCCGGCCACGATGATTGCCAGGTCGTCGACGTAGGCCAAGGAAACCTCTATCTTCTAGTTCCCCCAACAACTCATTGAACACCAACCTCCACAGGGCCAGCCCGAGAACCGAACCCTGTCGGCAGCCACTCTCGATCCTTCTCTCGACCTCGGAATAGCTACCCCTGATCTCCACACTCCTCTTACTAAGGTAACTACTCACGAGGGAGGATAAGTTGCTGGGGGTGTCGAACTCTTGCAACCGCTGGAGTACGCGCGGCCACCAAACACTATCGTAGGCGGAGGATATGTCGAACAGTATCATCAAGACATATTTCTCCACCTCCCCTTCTCCACCCTCACGCACTCTCAGCAGCGCATCTGTTGTTTCCTTGCCACGGGTCGAGCCGTATTGCCGTGGGTGACTCGCAGCACTGAGGACTGGTCTGAGGCTATGCACTATCATATGCTGCAGAACCTTACTGATAACAGGGAGAAAGCATATAGGCCGATAGGCCTTCGGCGATTCCTTATCCTTGCCTCCCCCTTTGTAAAGCAGTCTCAAGTCTGCAATCCTCCTGCACGGTAGGCATAGGTAACTGTTGGGTATGACGTGTCCCTCTGTCAACAACTCGAGAATGTATAAATATAGGACTAATGGATAGAATAAAGCAGACCACCAGCCGGAATGGCCCCTCCCCATTTCTTGTAAGCCCCCAGCTATCATTCCACCAATATATAACAGCCTTCAGCGGACCATGTTTTTGCTCTTCTTATAATGCCATATAGCAAACGAAGATATCATGTAAATTTGTACATATATATATAATGTATTGTATTATATATTTGTATTCTGTAACTATATATAAAAATAAAGAGGTTTTATATAAAAAAAGAATAAAGCAGTTTATTATCAGCGGTGATGCCGAAACTCGGGACCTTTGGATACCGAAATAATTTTAGTCTCAGAAACAAAATTGTTTTCTTTTTCCTCCCTGAATTATAGCCAGTAAACGGAATAGTTAGGGCAGCAGTTCTAAACATTGAGGGTCTAAACTTTGACAACCCACCTCCGGCTGCAGCAAACCAACCACAAGCAGTAGTCGACCAACCTGTAGCTGCAGGGAACCCACATCCGGCAGATATTCAGCCACTAACGGAAATATCACTAGCGCAATCCCATAACACGACGCTGATTTAGATCAAAGTACGCACGGCAACCGCACAGAACTTACGAAAGGCAATTTCCGACCGTGAAAGGTTCACCGGGGAGACAAGGGAGTTAAGCCATTTCCTAAAACAGAGTGATTGACTGATTGGTCGGAAAGATGCCAAAACATCCGAAAACCTGCTCGACAGTGAGAATGCTGAGGCGTTAAGGACAGCAGTCGTCTGTAGGGTCAAAAGAATTATCCTCAATCAAATTCAAGCGGATGAGGAGACACCCTAGAACGTGATCAATGCGAGATTGAAGAAGGCGTTTAGGGGAGGACGGTGGGCCCGAGAAGAGGACAAATTTATGATGATAAGGGAGACGAAGAAACCGAGACAGTCTGATGGGCAGTATGCCGCGGAATTCCTGGCACGCTACTATAGAATCGCCGATAAACTCTGCGAAATAATGGAGACAATCCAGATACAAGGTCGGATGAAATTCCTATCCAGTGTACTAAAGATTCAGTTGGCAAAAGAGCTGGGGAAGAAGAAAGGAATTCGGGGAAGAGCAGTCCGTCGTAGAGTGCGATCAGGAACTTGTCAAGACACAAGCGCCCGGGAACAGGAATCCAGAATGGATGAGGAAGAACTAGAATGGAGAAGGAGTACGTATAATCAACCAAGGACTACTCCGCTACCCTTGAGAAGAAGAGAGTACATGTATAGAGGTCGGGAGCTCTATAAAAACCGCTGAACAGGAACAGAAGATTAGGAGAAGCCAAGAACCAAGAACCAGCAGCCGCAGAGAAGACCGAAACTGCCATGGATGCGGGAAAGTCGAGCACCTGGTGGCTCAATGTTCCCGAACCTGAGGGACACATAGCTAGACATGTACTAAAGGCAGGGATCGGGAAAGGTGGAGCCGATGCAAGTGAACGCCCAGAGTCTAAGGCGAAGAAGTGTACACCAAAGAAGAAATGATACCGCAAACGAGTCCAGAGAAACGTCGGAGGCCTCTGAAAAAGAATTAGAAGGAAGGGAGCCAGAAAGACCGAAGTGGAACATCCGGAGGCGTATCGGGGAAGAGGGGAGAACCAGAAAGGAGATCTGAAGGGGTTGCCGGCAGAGGGGCGACCCCACACTGTTGAATTATAACGTGAGAGAGAAGAGCGGCGGTCAGCCTATAATATTTGAGATAGCAGAACTGAGATGCCTGGTGGACACAGGCAGTTCCAACTCTGTCATGTGCCGAGAAGCTCTAGAAAAGCTGTGTAGTGAAGAGAGGACACGCCAGATTCAGGTATGTCAATGTAAATTAACCACCTTGGGTGGCCCTTGTGTTGTGAAGTTAGGGTTGAATCCATAGAGATTTAGAATGGAGAACTTGACGGTTCATATCGTAGGGAATATGCAGAGGGAATACAAAATGATTATGGGGTGTGACCTGCTAGGAAAAGTGGGTGCATGGGTTAAGAATATCAAGGGGAAGTGGAGAATTATGTTGGGGAGTAAAATATACAAATATTGTGGACAGAGAAATACTGAGGCTAAAGGGTTGGAGCAATCAATCGGACTGAGGACTGGAGACAGAGGCTCTAGTGGGAATATGAAGTTTTTTTTTTAAGAAGGAGACATGCTCGGGGCAACCGGGAAGACGGTCGATGAGATCACAATTAAACACGACAAAGTGACTTACGTGAAAGAAAGGAGATACCCGCAGGCACTACGTCACCACATCCGGGAAGAGCTCAAATTTTTAAAATATCAAGGAATAATTATTGATAGTACATCCCCGTACAATAGTCCATTGTGGGCGGTAAAAAAGAAGAGCGCGCCTGGTGAAATTACCGAAAAGTACAGAGTGGTGATAGATTACAGGAATTCCATACCAATACCAATACCATTGATGAGAAGTATGCGATCCCCAGATTTGAAGACATTTTTGACAGGTTGAGCGGTGAAACGGCATTCAGTACATTGTACTTGAAGGCGGGACATCATCAAATTAAAATGGACCCTAAGGATCAACGTAAAATGGCATTCACATTCGAGAGCGGCTACTACGAATTTAAAAGAATACCGTTTGGACTAAAAAATGCTCCCATAACCTTCCAGCGCCTAATGGACTTATTTTTTAAGAGGAATTGACGAAATTGTATGGCACATTTATAAGTACAATCTACTTGTATTCAGTAAGAACGAGGATGAACAAATGCAATACAGCGTTTTTCATACAATAAGAGAATTGGACTCTGAGAACTGACGGGAGACAAATCATCGTGGGGGCAGGAACAAATTAGTTATGGGGCCACAAGATTTTTAGCGAGGGAGTGAAACCCGATGCAGATAAAGTCACGGCTATAGGGAAGATGGCCTTACCTAGAGATGTGAGGGAAGTTTGGAGGTTGCTGGGAACTTTGAACTATTACAGGAGATTTGTGCCAGACGCGGCAGAGTACCTCGTCCCACTCAACAATCAGAAGAAAGGCCGAAAAGTGATGATCACTCCAATAGTGGAAGACATAAGGTTTACTCCATACACCGAAGTAGCTGCAGCGGGAGCCGGTGCTCGCGGTTCCGGACTTTACTCGCCAATTAACTATCACAACGGATACGAGTGAGTACCACTTTAGACCATAGGTGGTTTAAAGAAGGTTTAGAGTACACACTGACCACAGGCCTCTGCAATGGGTGGGAAAGTTGAATGAGTCTTAGGCCAGGATTACGCGTTGGAAGGATCTTCTCGGACTGTTTTTTTTTTTTCCTAGTCCCTATAGAAAAATTTTATTGTTGAAATTTTTATATATGTACATATTTAAAAAATTGTTCTTTTACTGGAGCATTGCTCTATTCTAAGGACAGGTTGAGATTTATAATTCTTTGAGTGTATGTAATGTTTAAGTAGACGAGGTGCTGGAGCACACTTCGTTTTCTGAGTTTTATCCTACATACTAAAAACTAAAACTAAAACTAACAAGTGTCTCTCATTTTTCGATGGGCGGTACATCATTGGCTACGAGGGTGTAGGTCCTGCCAGCGTACTGGAGAGGGCGTTGGTGTCAGTGATTGGAAGAGTGGATTGGTCAGATGTTTGAGGGAGTCAAAGAACTTATCATGCCTCCGACCAATGAACTCAGGTACTGTAGGTAATTCGAGGAGCTGATGCAGTTCCGGAGGTTTCTTCTTCTTCCACGATGTAGTGCGGACCATCCTCCGTAGCATACTATCTTGGAATCCCTGAAGGTGGTGCTGCGTGCCGTCAGAGAGGTAAGTGAAGAGTGGTGCTCGGTAGAGAACCCGGCATCAGGATGCTCTTGTAAACTTGGAATTTAAGCCGCAGAGAGAGCGCTGGCGATGTGAGGAGGTGGTTTAGTCTGTAAGACCGCCTTCGTACGGTTCTCGTTTTCTGGTAGAGGTGAGTAGAGAACTTGAGATGACGGTCCATCTTCACGCCCAGATATACTATCGAGTTTGAAGGGGAAATGATGGTGTTGTCCAGTTTGAGTGACTTCGGGAGAGTCGATCGCTTGTACTGTTGCTGAGCGAACACTACGCAGTCTGTCTTAGCTGGGTTCATGTTGATGTTTAAATTACCCAGGCGTTGAACAATCTCTTTGCAGACCGCTCCGGCTCGCCCTAGGCCATGTTTGGGGTTCATACTGCTGCTGTAGATGGCGATGTCGTCGGCATAGGCGGCGACCGTAGCTAGTTTGTAATTTGCACCAACTACATCAGCGGTATAAATTGAAAATAGCACTGGCAATAGAACTGCTCCCTGTGTAACTCCGCAGGTCAATGGGATGGAATGGGAAATCTTGTCTCGAACCCGCACAGAGATGGTCCTGTCGTCGAGAAACGACGCTATTACATTGTAAAGTTGCTCTGGACAGTCGTGGTCTATGAGCTTACGACATAAAATGCCGTAAGACACAGAATAGAAGGCCTTCGTGCAATCTATGGAAATCATGGCTGTAGCATGATTCCTATTTAAACTGGAGTCACACCTCATTTTGTAGCTTCATCAGATGGTGTTCTGTGCTCAAGCTAGCCTGAAAACCAGTCTGCTCGTAAGGGATAACGAAGTGTTCATCACAGAATTCTCGAAGGTAATTCAGGATGATCTTTTCGTATACCTTAGCGAGATGTGGCAGGAGACATATAGGCCTGTAATGGTCGGCATCGAATCCTGTCTTCTTCGGCTTGAGGAGTGGAAACAGGATGGCATGTTTCCATTTTTAGAGGAAGTATCTCAGCCTCCAGCACGAATTGTACAGGTTGGTGAGCTGAGCGATTCCCTTCCGTGGTAATTGTTTTAGCAGGACGGTCTGTATTCCATCGTGACCAGGGGCCCGGTTGCCATGACATCGTCTCAAGGCCTTCAGTCGTCTAGGTGAGACAAACATATAGTTGTTCTCACGGGCCATGGTTGGAATTGAGAGTAATGCCCCAGTTCGCGCCTGAATATCCCGACTGTAGTGCCCAGCCAGTGACTCGGCTTGCTCGGACAGTATTATATGGAAGTCATATATAAACCAAGAAAAGAAAATGCAGTAGTTGATTGGTTGTCACGAGCAATAACAATAATTGCAGTAGAGGAGGTGGCTGGGGAACCATCCGGTGTGATGAGAGTTTCTACGGAATTTTGACACTTGAAAAGAAGAACAGGATGAAGCAGAAGAAGATGATAGGGAAGAATCGTCGAATAATGAGAGTTTGGCGGAAGAAAGACCAGAAGACGAAAACCACCGGATTGACTGAAATTAAATACAGTGAGTACGGAAGAAGTATTATAACGACGATCTGGTCACCGCCAGGCGTGAAGAACAACCAGATTTGTAGAGCGTTGAACAATGCTTCGAAGCCAGGAGAAAAGCATCACCTGTACGTTGGAAATGAAACCGTTTGAGAGAAGATCGAGTGGCTATGGCGTAATGAAGAGATAGGAATGAACAGGACATGCATTGCAAACTGATGGTGGAAACCTTTTGGAAATCAACAGGGTAAGACAAATCAACGCGGAATCCATGAGACTATGCAAGCATTAAAGAGAAGATATTTTTGGTGGGGGATGAGGAAGATATATCGGAGTTTGTAAAAAGATGCGAGGTATGTCTACGCACTAAGTACGACAGACATCCACCAGAAGGAAGACAAGAGAAGATACCTACCACAGATGCACCGCTCAAAGATTTGGAAATTGAAACATTTACACGGAAGGGGTACAAATGGGTGACCATGATTGACCTCTTCAGTAAGGTGGCAATGGCGCACCAGGTGCAGGGCAGGTCTTCTACTTGCAAGTGGGACGCATGCTCTTCCTCGGATTAGCTGAACACCAGAAGATCGTTCATGTACACCTGGCACATGGACTCATCGATTCCTCGCAAAACTCGTTCATCAGCCGCTGAAACGTGGTGGGGGCATTTTTCAGACTGAAGGCCATCCTTGTGAATTCGTAATGCCCCCTTTCGAACGTAAAGTCCGTTTTATGCTGGTCTTCCGGATGCATTTTGATTTGGTAGTTGGTAGTGGCTTTCAAATCCAGGGTATATGAAGAAGTCGCCCCACCTACACTATCCAGGATATCTTCTAATCTTGGTATGTGATACTTCTCGTCCACCTTCTTGTTGTAGAGGCTTCGGTAATCAATCACCAACCTATAACGCTCTCCTGTTGCGCTTTTCTTCCGCACTGCCCACAGATGGCTGTTATAGGGCTATGTACTGTCAACAATGATGCCCTGTCTCTTGAGGTTCTCCAATTACTCTTGAATGTGCTGGCCCAACGCATGGGGGTACCGTCTTTCTTTTACGTACGTCACTTTCTCCTGTTTCAATGGGATTTCATGCATTGTTTCTCCAGTCGCCCCTAACAAGTCTCCCTCTTTAAAGAAAATATCTGAGTATTCCCTCTTAATTTCCTGTCTCCAACTCCTCCCTCCCTGGATTGCGCCTATCCTATTCCTCCCCCTCTAGGTGAAATTCCTTACAGCTATACCTCTTGTCGACGATTGCCATGGTGAAATAAAAACACTGGCGATAACTGCGTAGACAGGGGGTGTTATGGTTGTTATGGTGAAAACAAAACACGAGCGATATGTTTTAGACGAGTGGGTTTTGTTTTTTGGTGGAGGCGACAGTTTTGATTTTGGAACACGCATGTTCAGATGAGTGGGTTATGGTTTAGTGAAGGTGACAGTTTGATTTCGGAACACGTTACGATTGTCAAAAGTGAAGTTGTAATAATTTAATGGCCCTCTGTCTGTACTGTTTGAACTGGAATATCACCATATGAGAAATGTTGTCATATATGTTTTGTTTTTCAAAATTATGGTGTTTTACTTCAATGGACGGTCATTAACACTAGAAGTGGTGATATAGTGCAGTGACTTTCTTCAGTAATTTAGGTATAAGTTCTTCAGTATAAGTTTTAATTGTTTTATTAATTGATAAGAATTCTTTTTTTCAGATCATTATAAATAATGCCTAAATATTATTTAGTTATGAACTAGAGGAATTTCCAGATAGTCGAGTTGATGAAGTGGCAAGATTGTGCCAGAGACAGGTGCCCTTTTTCTGACAGGATCTCCACCTTACCGTTAATCTGTTAAAATCCCTTTTCCAGACAAAGAAAAAGCCGGTTCTGGGGCGCCTACAAAGTAAGGAAGGCAATGACCTGACTAACTCCACGATGGCTGGAATCCGTTATGGCACTCGAGGTCTGGATAGATATGTTCCATGCCGTATCCTGAAATGGAGAATGCAGAGACAAAGGTATAAATGTCCTGAAAGATGTACAGAAATATTTTCAGCTATTAAATTGAAAAGTGAAAAAACTCAAAACGAGAAAAAATTAATATTGAAGTGGCTATTGTCTATCACTTCAAAGTTAGCACTGACACACTTGATTAGAGTAATTAATTGATATATATTTCCTTATTACTAAGACCTACATTAATGAATTGATATATATTTCATTATTACTAAGAACTACATTAATGAATAGATAAATATTTCCTTATTACTAAGACCTACATTAATGAATAGATAAATATTTCCTAAATACTAAGAGCTACATTAATGAATAGATAAATATTTCCTAAATACTAAGAGCTACATTAATGAATTGTGATATATATTTCCTTAATACTAAGGACTACATTAATTAATTGATATATATTTCATTATTACTAAGAACTACATTAATGAATAGATAAATATTCCTAAATACTAAGAGCTACATTAATGAATTGTGATATATATTTCCTAAATACTAAGAGCTACATTAATGAATTGAGATATATTTCCTTAATACTAAGAGCTACATTAATGAATTGATATATATTTTCTTAATACTAAGGACTACATTAATGAATTGATTTATATTACCTAAATACTAAGAGCTACATTAATGAATTGATATATATTTCTTAATACTAAGAACTACATTAATGAATTGTGATATATATTTCCTAAATACTAAGAGCTACATTAATGAATTGATATATATTTCCTAAATACTAAGAGCTACATTAATAATTATATTGCTTGCAGCTATAAGCTTTTTGTTTGCCACTAAACACACAATACGCATCGTTATTGATGATTTTAAACCTCTATTAAAGATATATTGAGTTCTGTTATGTTTATATCTACGCCTAGGTGCTTTTTGAATGATTTACTGTTTCAGTTATTAAAGAGTTAGGGGAAGAATAAAGAGTCAATTTGTATTTGTATTCGTGACTGGTACCTATATTTGATTCTGGATGCATCTTAGTTGTTCTGGTGTAATAAATTGGGAATACTTTTTGTTTTTTAACATGACTAAATTAGTGAAGCTCCAAATGGGTAGTAAGTAATGCTACATAGAATATCAATTTACTTCTGGGAGATAATTTTGTTTTGTTTCTTATTAAATTATGATATCAATTTTTATGATTATTGATTTATGATTAATGAAAAAATTATTTTTGAAATGATTATTTTATCAAATATTTTTTTCTCTATTCATGAATAAGGTAATTTAAGTCTGAGTCACTGTGTTATCGGATTTTAACATGACAGTAGCTTCAGTGCTGGCACATATTATATATTATTAATACTTTCAATTATGAATAATCAATTTAATAAAATTAATCTTTGAGAAAAATCAAGAAAAAAGTTATGAAAAAAATAATATAATATCTCTCTATATATAAAAGAGAGCTGTTGAATCTTTGTCCTCGGTAGACTTGGTTATTATTGGACCGATTTACGTGGGGCTTTTTGTTATATGTTCCATTTCGCCGCGGGAAGGTTTAAAGATGATGAAATCATGAGGTTTTTTAGCAGAAAAAAAATTATAAACAGAATTAAGCGTAAGGCTCTGAGTAAAGTAGTTCAGTCAATTTTTTTTTTTAGAAAAATGAAAACCTTATTCGTTTTCAGGGTTGTCTCAAAGTACTAAATACCATTTTTGGGAAGAATCTAAAAATCATTCATTTTTCACATAATCGTTAATAACTCCACTCCCTTTGATCCGACTGTCACGTTCATAGAACTGTTGGAAAGCCTGTCTGCTCTTATAGCAGAAATCGACAAAAGCTTAAATTTGATGCTTTTTTGAGGGAAAAATGTGGGGGAAAAATTCTGATTTTTTTCAATATTTTGAAAATTATGAGGCACAGGAAGAGTTTTTCTTTAGAAAGTATTTATATTTTAAGTAGTATATACATGAAAAATAAAATTGTCTCAATGAAGAAAAAAAATCACCAAAATCGGACCAGTATTATCGATGATACGGTGATAAGTGCTCACAAATGTTTAACTAGTGCCAAAATCCGGGAACTTTATATACCGGAGATTTTTTGTTGTTGTTATTTTGTCATCTTCAATTTTTTTTCTATCTTTTTTATAAATAATGGCTGCTCGTGGAAACGGTATCGTTAGACAAGCAGTCTATGTGGTTAAACAAATAAATAAAAAATAAACTTATATTTAACAAAAAAATATATAAAACAGTTTGAAGTAAATAAAAATAAAATAAAATAAACTTTTGGGCTTTAACTGCATTCTATGACTAGTGAACATAGAACATCCTTAGGGTGAGGGAATTCTCCATTCATCCCAGTTCCAATAGGACACAAATTCTAATTTTGAAAGAACAGAACCTCAAGCTCAGCTATTTACCTAATACCTTAATAAAGAAGTTATATGAAAGTGAGGTGACCTTATTTCATATAAAACTGGATGAGGGCACTTAAATAAACTTAATGACCTTATAAACCTATATTCTAATGTCGAGAAATAAAGGAGATTGAGAACGGTCCAAAAAGTTTTCTCTCCCTCATTCCGTTTTATCCTCAATAAAGTTTAATTGCTTGGCCGTAAAAACATAAATTGAGCTTCACCGGTACAGGCAGTAATTTTACAAAAAATAAAATATTTAAAAATATAACCCACTTTTCCATGTTAAATGAAATTTCTCAGTGTTACAGACGGGATATTAAAATTAAAATGTATTTATTGCGATAAAAGATAGATCAGAAAATAAATATCAACCTAGACAGTATATAAAATACAAAAATTGCACAACTATGTATACATGTGGAACTAAATAATATACCAAGATAATAATATTATTCTTCAAATTTAATTAAATAATAATATAAATAAAATTAATCCTCAACAAGTCAGTAAAATGATAGTAAAAAAAACAAAACACTTTATTAATTTGACCAGAAATAGCCTATATACTTGTTATTTGAGGATAAATAGCCAATATATAATAATTTGAGGATAAATAGCCAATATATAATGACTTGGAGTTAATAGCCAATATATGATGATTTGAGGATAAATAGCCAATATATGATGATTTGAGGATAAATACCCAATATATGATGATTTGAGGATAAATAGCCAATATATAATAATTTGAGGATGAATAGCCAATATATAATGACTTGGAGATAAATAGCCAATATATGATGATTTGAGGATAAATAGCCAATATATAATAATTTGAGGATAAATAGCCAATATATAATGACTTGGAGATAAATAGCCAATATATGATGATTTGACGATAAATAACTAATATATAATGATTTGGGGATACCAATTTTGCAAGGAATGTAAAATTTGAATAAGATTGCTACATTTGATCTAAAAAAAATAAGCAAATTATATTATTTCATCTCAACTATTCTAACTCCTTCATTTTATTTTTATTAGAACCACAAATGATAGATGGTATAAATAAGTTATATTATTTTATTTCTTCCATTCTGACTCCTTCGTTTTATTCTTATTGGAACCACAAAGGATAGATGGTATAAATAAGTTATATTATTTCATTTCTACTATTCTAACTCCTTCGTTTTAT
>NW_027109020.1:33197-44942 GCF_000696795.3 Halyomorpha halys
ACAAAGGATAGATGGTATAAATAAGTTATATTATTTCATTTCTACTATTCTAACTCCTTCGTTTTATTCTTATTGGAACCACAAAGGATAGATGGATGCCAGGTGTTTCAATGACACCGTCGTCTCCCGTCCATCATCAAAGCGAACCCTGGCATACTGTGGGTTGACTTCCAGGATGTCGACTTCCTCGACCAGTGGATCGTACTTAGTAGTGCTTACGTGCTTCTTCATTAGCGCTTTGATCGAAGGCGAAAGCCAAGTCGGAAGCGGAGTACCATTAGCCGATCTTCTGTTGTGGCGGAACATCCTCTCGGGAGGCGTTTCGTTTGTTGCTGTGCATAGTAGGGATCGGATGGAATGCAACGCGTCTGGAAGCACCGATTCCCAATCAGAAGGGTCCAATTTCCTTTGCTTAAGAGCCAGTGACACAGTGCGCCAGACAATGCCATTTTGTCGCTCGATTTGGCCTTTTCCTGTGGGGTTATAAGGGGCTGACATGGAAGTGGCCACCCCTCGGGTGTGAAGAAAGCCCTGCAGGTCCTTTGATGTGAATGAGGTTCCTCGGTCAGTGTGCACGTAGGAAGGTAAACCAAAAGTGGTGAAAAGGCTAGTCAGACAGTCAATTACAGTTGAAGAGTTCATGTTGGGACAAGGATAGGCAAAAGGGAATCTTGAATACTCATCAACGATCGTCAACAGATATTTGTTCCTTGATTTCGATGGAAGTGGGCCCTTGAAATCCATATTGATTCTCTCGAACGGATGCATGGCTTTCACTAAAGTGAATTTTGAATTCTTGTAAAATTGAGGTTTCACAGTGTTGCAAGATGGGCACGACGCAGTCATCTTTTTAATATCTTCGACTGAATAGGGCAAATTACGAGTTCTTACCCAGTGAACCATTCTCGTCACTCCAGGATGACATAAGTCACAGTGAGGGAATATAATAGGTCTGATTGAGTGGCGTTACATGTCCTAGAGAATATATCCGCTACCTGGTTCTGTCTTCCCGGTCTGTATATTATTTCATAATTATAACATGACATCTCCAACCGCCACCTCTGTATGGTGCTCACTACTGCTTTGGAAATTTCAGTTTTGAGCTGGTCAAAGTCTAATATAGCTTCCGGAGGCCAGGGGAAAGTTGTTGAATTGAGAAGCCGTCTAATTTTGTCGGAGTAGTTTTGAACCCATTTGGAATAATGTGCAAACATTCCAATAGTACGCTCAAGTTCCTTTCGACTGGCTGGAGGTGGAAGACTGAGCAGTGGCTTGAGGCGATCAGGGTCAGGAGATATGGTTCCGTTTTCAATTTTATAGCCTAGTAACTTAATTGACGTTTGTGAATAGTTGTTTTTTTCTTGATTAATCGTGAAACCGTATCTTTGAACTGCATCTGAAAAGCGCTTGAGATCATGATCGTGCTCCTCTTGGTTTTTACCGCATACTGTAACGTCATCGAGGTATGCATAAGTTTGATTGAGTCGTTCGTGTGTAATGATGTCGTCAATGACTCGCTGGAATGTGGGTACCCCATCGGTCAAGCCAAAAGCCAGACGTCGGAATTGGTACAAACGGCCGCACGCTTCAAATACAGTGTCGAGATTAGGGAGAGGATACGCGTCAAGGTGTGTATATCGATTAATGGTTTGCGAGTAATCAATTACCATTCGCTTCTTGTGATTATCGCTCTTTACAACGAAAGCTTGAGCCCTCCACGGGGACCGACTCTCCTCAATAATTTCGTCAGTATATAAGTAGTTTTTCAATTTATTTTCTCATGAAATCAGAGTCTTCCAGAGAATGCTTCCGAGATTTGGTGACTATGGGCTTGACATCTTTAGTTAGGAATTCAAAAAGGGGAGGAGGTTCTATCTTCGCTGGAGCCAAGTAACTGATTGTCTGATTGATTGATTTAGTTCCACCAAAAGAGACTCTGAGCTCTGAATGCTGTTTTAATAGATCATGCCCCACAATAATGTTAGCACACAAATCGGGTAGAACACTGAGTTTTGTTTTAGCATAATAGTGACCTAACAGCTCCAAGTGAGCTACACAGTAATTCGAAATAGGCTTACTTAAAGATGTTGAAGCCATAGAAACACTACCAGTAGTGGAGTACATTGTTAGCTTACAGTTATCTGCAAAGCGCTGTGATATGAATGTCTCTGAGCTCCCTGTATCTAACAAAGCAAAGGTAGAAGTTCTATTTACCTGAACAGGTACTGTTGCTTTGTCAAGGACTGCCGAGGCGGCGATGAGTAATGCTGATAAGGGATGAGCCTTCGTGTTGACAGTTTTAGGTGATTTGCAGACAACTTGCCAGTGACCCGTCTTCTGGCACCTTTCACTGGTATCATTTAGAGGGGGACACTGACAACGATTTGTATGCCGTTTTCGACCACAAAAATAGCATTTTTGTTTTTGAAACTGGAATTTCTGGGCCTTGCCGCTGCCAAATTCGCGGAATCTTCAGATGTATCTTCAATATCATGAGGGAAGGAGGCATTAAGAGTTAGTTCGGAAGCGTATGAAGCTGACTAGTTCTGGGCAAATTCCAAAGCACGAGCTTTCTCAACAGCTTCATCGAGAGTTAGCATGTTGAACTCCAATAGTCTCAACCTAATTTGATGAGAACTGAGACCACGAGTAAACGAGTCGCGAACATATGTCTTTCGATGAGTCTCTGCGTTGACCTCCGCAAACTGACAGGTTTTGCTCAATTGTTCCAGAGCTTGGTGGTATTGGTCGATTCATTCATCGCAAGACTGCTTACGAGAGGCGAGTTTGTGTCTTGCAAATATTTCATTTATTGGTTTAACGTACATAGCTTTTAGTACTTCAATAGCAGTTTTATATGTGGTCTTATTGGCAATCAAGAGGTACACAGAATGCGAAATGAAGTTAGTTAGCAACCGTAACTTACTTTGTTCGTTCACCTCTTCAAACGATGCGATAAAGTTTTCAAATGTCTTCAGCCAGTAGCTCCATTCTTGGGCAGTAGGTGAGTGTGGATCACCGTCGAACTTTTCGGGTCTCAAACATTTATCCATTGTGAATAATAAATTGTAGTAAAACCTTTGCGAATTAGGCTTTAATATTCACAATAAACGTAGAACAGAAATATCAAGATTACAGAAATGGTAAGAGTGCAAACATATGTTACTAATTAGGTTAGAACAGATAACCATTGTTACAACAACTGGATGAATCATAACAATTCCATATCAAAAAATGAAAGATAAAAGTTGTAAGAAATATAGAGTTAGTTTCCAGTACCTACGCATAGTCACAGACATACACATGCATACGCCGTACATGTGGAGAGCCATTATTGAATCCTGTCGGCTGAGGAGAGCAGTGTCAGATTCAATTCAGTCCATTACAGCTGCCGAGTGCTTGCTGGGAAGGGATATTTACTAGGGCTAAACTCACCCCAATAAAGTCCATTTTTCCACATTGACCAGTCATTTGGCAATGGCAAATAGTTTTGCTTAAACTCGTTACATTAATTCACAATCACGCTGTATCCAATGCCAGCTAGGTCTTATCCTCATCCACCAAACTGAGAAAAAACTTTTCTTAAACACAGTACATTAATTTACAATCACGTGGTATCCAATGCCAGATAGGTCTTATCCTCATTCACAAAACTGTGGATAGTGAAGTAATGAACTCTAACCTTTTACATAACGAAATCTACTCACAATAATTAAGCTTGGTAAACATTGAGATGCCCTAACCATAAGCTCGTCTCTTCATGAACTCTAACCTTGTATATAACAAAATCTACTCATAGTAAGTAAGCTTGCTGTACATTGAGATGCTCTTACGATAAGTACGTCTTATCATGAACTCTAACCTTGTACATAACGACATCTACTCATAGTAAGCTTGCTGTACATTGAGATGTCCTAACCATTAGCACGTCTCGTCATTAACTCTAACCTTGTACATAACGAAATCTACTCATAGTAAGCTTGCTGTACACTGAGATGCCCTAACCATAAGCTCGTCTCGTCGTGAACTCTAACCTTGTACATAACGAAATCTACTCAAGTAGGTAAGCTTGCTGTACACTGAGATGCCCTAACCATAAGCTCGTCTCTTCATGAACTCTAACCTTGTACATAACGAAATCTACTCATAGGAAGCTTCCTGTACATTGAGATGCCCTAACCATAAGCACGTCTCGTCATGAACTCTAACCTTGTACATAACGAAATCTACTCATAGGAAGCTTCCTGTACATTGAGATGCCCTAACCATAAGCACGTCTCTTCATGAACTCTAACCTTGTACATAACGAAATCTACTCATAGTAAGCTTCCTGTACACTGAGATGCCCTAACCATAAGCTCGTCTCTTCATGAACTCTAACCTTGTACATAACGACATCTACTCATAGTAAGCTTCCTGTACACTGAGATGCCCTAACCATAAGCACGTCTCTTCATGAACTCTAGCCTTGTACATAACGAAATCTACTCATAGTAAGCTTGCTGTACACTGAGATGCCCTAACCATAAGCTCGTCTCTTCATGAACTCTAACCTTGTACATAACGAAATCTACTCATAGGAAGCTTCCTGTACACTGAGATGCCCTAACCATAAGCACGTCTCGTCATGAACTCTAACCTTGTACATAACGAAATCTACTCATAGTAAGCTTCCTGTACATTGAGATGCCCTAACCATAAGCACGTTTCGTCATGAACACTAGCCTTGTACATAACGAAACTTACTCATAGTAAGCTCAGAGATTGGAAGGAAGTGCCTCTTAAGAAAAAAGGTTCTCAGAGGGAAGGGACCTACTAGCGGAGATGAAGACGCTATTAAAGCGGAAAAGAGAAGTAGGGGAGGACTATAGCAATAGACAAATTAAGACCGAAGAAGAAGACAAACCGGGTTGCTGCTGTCTCCAAAGAGTGGGAACGGCTAGTCTGAAGACACCAGAGTCCCCAACGGTCTGTAGAGTCACTCCTAGGGGTGCCGAAATCAGAGATCCCGTACGCTGGGCGTAGTGATCGAGTCCCGGCAGGAAGCGTTACATATCAAGAGCAGAAGGACAGCTTGGCGGGTAAGAGAAATCCCATAACTCCCTTCCCTAAATGTGGTGAATGGGGGCATTGGATGCGGGACTGCCAACGATGGAAAACTGATAGTTGTCATAAGTGTGGACAGATAGGCCATCGACTGGAGCTTTGTCCCAGTATAAAATGTTTTAACTGCGGGAAGCTCTGGCACATTCGGCGACGGTGTAAAGAGAGGGATCAGTACGAGAAAGCGTTAAACAGGAGGGGTTCCGAGTGAAAGCCTCAGCCTCAGGAACCGTGACAAAGAGAGGTAAAATTGGGGTGGCACTCTCCGATACAAACAATTATGCTCCACTAATAATCGTAATTCGGTTCAATGGCCAGCAAAGAAGCGTCTTAGTGGATACTGGGGCTGATATCACCCTTTTAAATGAACTGATTCCAAACGTTCCTATTGAATCGGCAGGGAGGAGTACCATCACAGGTCCCACCGGAGCACAGAGACCCATTGTTGGAAAGCAGGTGCTAACAATCGGAGTTGGTTCTTTCCTGATTGAACACAAAGTGTGGATCACGCCTCTTGAACATGGTGGTGATAGAATCCTGGGGATGGACGTGCTTAGTAGGATAGCGGCGAGCATCGATGTTGGGAACGGGACAGTTCAGGCTGCCCAGTGCTCTGTGCAAACAACGTATGACCAAAGGAAGGAGGGCTAGAAAAGTGCCATCGCGCTGATTAAAGAAACTATTATGGTGCCGCCAAGCAGTGAGCTAGTCATTCCTGCTAGAATCAAAGGAGAGGTCGAGGGAATGGAAGTCCTTCTTGAGCCCGTCAACCTGCCAGGAGGAGTTGCCAGAGCAGCCAGAGTAGTGGTGGCTCCTATGAAACGAAATGTGATGGTGAAGTTACTTAATGCGTCCTAAAGCGAGGTGATGTTACCCCGAGGTACCATTGTGAATGAGGTGGAAGAAATCCACATAGAGGAGAACAAAGCTTGTGTCGGGGTTGTCTATTCTTAGTCGGTTTTTCAGCCTGATATTCACTTTACAGAAGGCCCTCGACAAAGCGTATTCAGTATGTAAGTTAGGAGCGGCCGTGCCAGAGGATGAGCCCTGGACACTGACGCAGGTAGAGGAGGTCTGGGTAAGATAGAGTCTGAGGTAGAGTAATAGTTCTAGTAGCCGAGATGAAGCGAACGGACTAGAACAGTCAAGATAGGAGCCAGATTACTAGTTGCCGAGATGAAGCGGACGATCCAGTGTAATCGTTAAGGATCAGGTTACAATCTTAGTTGCCAAGATGAAGCGGACGGACTAAGATTGCTGGAGAGAAGGAGAGGAAATAGGCCATCATCTTAGGTAGGCGTGCAGATAAACAACTCTGGTGAAAATCGATTGGCAATGAACTTCTCTATTCCAAATAGAGTGTATGTACGCCACCAGTGCTAGGACTAGGCCTGGGTAAAGGCTGCGTATCAGAAGATCTAATTGGGGGTTTAGAGCCCCTTTATTTATAGACCTAGTCCATGCGGCTATGACCGAGAAGCGGTCGGTACATGTCTACTTGAGATAGTTTCGTGCATTGTTTTGGTATCGTTTATTGGCCATTCTATTGACATTGTTAAGTGTTATATACAGAAATTATTAATATATAAAAATGACAATATGTTGTTACCAAATAAAGCAATATGTAAGATGGGAGATCTTCTGTGAGGCTCGAGGTACAGCGCTCTGGTGAGTTGTGACTAAACCGCTTGCTCCCTCTCGCTACAGGTCCTCCCTCCAAAAGTCAGTTATTTCACCCCAATTTTTGATTACTTTAATAAAAACTAGTAAAAATTGATGAGTCTGCCTAGTATTCGTAGGGGAAATAAAAAATGGCGGCTTTTTCAAAACGTATAAAAAATTATTTTTTTATTCTGAGCTCTATATCTTTAAAACTACCCATAACAAGAGAAAATCTAAGAGAACATCATTTAAAATAGAGTAAATTTGCTAAACTGTAAGCCTTAATAGTGCTATTTACGTTTAATAGTTCTCGAAATATAGATTTTTAAAAAGCAATATTTCTTAAAAATGTTGTACAGAACGTTCTTTATCGTTGAAGTAGTAGTTTTCATATTTGCTAAAATAAATTGATTTATAGTTGTTCGGACAAATTTTCATTCCTATGCGAATATCATGAAAACTACTATCCGTACGAAGATAAGAGTCATAAACTACTTTATACTAATTAAATTTCCTTTATTTTGAGTGCCGGCTGACATATATGCGTCTTATGGATCCAGAGATATATTTTTTCAAAAATCAAACATTTTATACAAAGAACAAGAAATTAACAGTTTATGAATTTATTTCGTCAAATATCATAAAAACTGCTACCACTACGAAGATAAACGTTATAAACTATTTTATAGTAAATTTAACTAGCTTTAATTTCAGTGCTGACAGACATCTGTTGAAATAAAGTTTTTCAAAACTATAAATCAATTTATTTTAGGAAATATCATGAAAAATACTTTTCCTACGAAGGTAAAGGTCATAAACTACTTTATAGTACATTAAACTAGCTTTAATTTGGGTGTTAATAGACATTTTTACGTCACATAGTTTCTGAGATATAAATTTCTCAAAATAAATTACCCAACTACTAATCTCTGCTTTTTTTCTTCCCGGGTCTTGTACTAAACCTTGTACATAACGAAATCTACCCATAGTAAGTAGCCTTGCCATAGATTGAGATGCCCTAACCAAAGGCACGTCTCGTATTGAACTCTTACCTTGACAACACTTACGGAGTAGGTTGAAACGGGTCCTAGCATTAATAGATCTTGGTATATTTTCAGTACAGTCATTCAATCATTTGATATTCTTACTATGCGAATCACTATCATCATTTGGGTAAGGGTCATTTTATGAAAATAGGGGTACAAGAGTAAATAACGCAACTGAGTGGTGGAAAACTGTCCTTTCTCTGTAAAAACTTCAACATTGTTTTAATCTTCTGTAATTTTCATAAATACCTATGTTATTTTGGTTTCTGAATTCAGTGGATGCATTTTTGTTTTACTTTAATTTTGATAATATTTTTAGGCATAAAAACATAAATCATATTTTTTCTATCATTAAAATCATATTTTCCTGAAAATATTTTATTTATTTAATAATTTATTTATTGTCATTTACAACTGTATACAAATATATACAACAAGTAAATTTTCTGTAGGTGACATAGTGACTAGTTTTCTGCACTTGGATAATGGACCCCGGAGGACCTCAAAACATGTATTTCTGTCGAAAACCGGAATTTGAAATTTTTTTCGATCGCAATGCTTTCCCTTCCTGTATATTTCATATATAGATAAGTGATTGAAAAAAATGTATTTAAGCTAATCAAAAATTTAAAAGAAAATAAAGTAACTATATTATTTTAAACAGAAATGTGTGTTAAGGATAAATAAGAAGATAGGAATAATGGAGTGTAAAAGTCTTAGGCTAAAATTTTTTTCATTTTTCACATCATTTATTCTAGCGGAAAAAAATTTATAACAGACAATGCGCATTTGTTGTTAAAAAAAACAACTAATTTCTAAGGAAGTGCACTGAAATAAAAATGAGAACTGTTTACTTTTGGAATAGGAAACTTAAGAAAAACGATAAGTTTTATAACCATTCACTGTAATAAATGGCCGGGTAAAAATTAAGTTCCATTAAAATCTAATATGATGCATACCTCCAATTTTTTTTTATAGACATCTCTTAATTGAAATTTACAACTGTATATAATAGTACATCCAGTCAGTTTGATGTAAGATCATAATGGAGTGATACAGGCGTATAGAGAAACTACACATTGGTAGCACTCTAATGACATTTTTACATTAGCAGGTCTTGTGGCCATGTTCTTTTCAGGCGCCTCGGAGAATTGTCAAGAATGGAAAAGAAAGCAAGGTGAGAAACTAGTTTGGATGATTCGGGAGCTTATAATAGAAAGAATGATATCTGGTTCGGGTTAGATCGGTTACATATGGAACATTAAGATCTTTATGTATGATTTTATTTGTGACAAAGTAAGGAGCACTGCGGATTTTACGAAGGATTTTGGATTATAAGGATTGAACACGAGAGGAATTCGAAGGCTTAGTATATCCCCAAAGCTCAACTCCATATGTCCAGATGGGGCTTATCATAGCAATGTAGATCAGTCTTTTGTAATGGATTAGAAGTTTAGATCGTTTGTCTAGTAAGTGCTGTAATTGTTGGATCGAAGTGCATTTTACTGTCGTTTTAGTCTTGTGTGAGGTTAGTCCAGGTTAGTCATTTGTCCAGTTCTATTCGACAGGGGTAAGAGCAACATTATTAAAGAATACTGTAGGGCATTCGGTAGGTTTACGACGAAGAGAAATGGTGACCTCCAATTTAATTCTTTAATTTTACTAAGTTACATTGTGAAGATGTAAGCATTACTATTAATAGTTATTGACTATAAAACTAAAAATATTCGGTAGGCAACTTGTAAACTCTGTCATATTAGACTTATGTTTTATATTACCAACATTATATTAGCCATAATGTTAATAAGCTAAACATTACCATCATCTATTACAAACAGTTTTGCATCAGGTTCCATTGAAATAAATTTATTATTCATACTGACTCTAAGTTATCAATTCTAATAAGGTCTTACTTGTCTTGGTGCGTTGGTCGGCTTGGCATTTGTCGCAGCGGTGCGTCCATATTCGCTTTGCTCTGAAGCCTACCGGCGGCCTCTGCTGAATCCCTGCGATGTGTGACTTCCACCTAGTCCCTCCAATCGGTCTACGATTCCTGTCTCCCTCAAGACTGCTCTTCGGCGGCTTTTAACTCCCCGGATGCCCGGCTGCTCCCTCTCAACTGCCATCAACTGCCTCTCCTCTTTCTCCAAACTGTTTCCGGGCAAAATTGTTCTCTTCCACCGCCCTCATGCTCTTTTTAATTCTCTTATCCCTCTACTTCTAATTCCTCCCCACTTCCGATCGCCGTTCTTCTCATTGTTCCTTCTATGCTCCCACTCACTTTTACTTAACCTTCAGAGGGGGTGGGAAGGTCCAATGACCTTCGGTGAAAGTCGGTCTTTTTCCTCCCTTTCATCTTCAAATTAAGGCGGATTTCCTTTTTTGACAGAGGTCGCCACCCCTGCCCGGGATTTTTTAGTGTGCCCAGGTGTGAGATAAGGGCTGTCAAGGTACCCCTACCTACGCGGTTAACAACCCCGGGGGGTGCGTGCACACGGCTACATCAGGTATCTCCATATATCTATATATTACTTTTAAGCTTTTGCCAACTGCGTCATACACCAGGCGTGGCGGTTCCTCTGGTATGCCGACAAAAGAACTTACTTTAGGTTCAACATTTCAGGTAGTGCCTTTCATACATATCATTCTATTCTGACTCCTTCGTTTTATTCTTATTGGTACCATAAGGATAATTTGTACAAGTTAGTAGATAATTTGTTCACAAGGATAGATTGTATAAATAAGTTATATTATTTCATCTCTACTATTCTGACTCTTTCGTTTTATTTTTATAAGATAAAAATAAACCTTTTGTAGATATTTCCTCATCCATTCCTCTTCCCTATGGAATTCTATTCCCTCCTACATTTGTAGTTCTAATACCCTTCCAACCTCCAAATCCCGTATCTTCAACCACCTGTTCACCCAATTCTGGAAGAATAACAATTGAAAGTTTCAAATAAAGTTTATATATCTTCTGTATTTCAGATTTTTTTTTTTTATACTTGTAAATATGTTTATAAGCAGAAATTGTACCTTTTAACTTATTATTTTAATTATAATTGTATTTGAATTTTTACTTATTATTTATTTTCAGAAGTCACCTCATGTTTTATGATATGACATATGGATTTATTTTATTTGTTCTAATCTTATTTCATATATTCTGTTAATTTTTGTTGTTCATTTCTGTCTTCTCAATTTATTTTTTTTTTTGTATTTTATTCTAAGAATCTAAACTTGACGCCTGTATATAATTCTAAAGAGATCAATCCCAGATTGAATATAGAATATTATTATTATTATTATTATTATTAAATATATAAAATGTTTACACTGTATCCATTTTAGATTGAATACACAAATATATAAAATTTTTGAATATGTATTAAAATTTAATAGAAGCAGTAAAGCCAAGGAACAATTAGTGCATGAAAGATCCGAATTGAGCACATGTGACCTGTCCTTATTTGAATAGTTTAAATTATCATAATGGGTCAAGAAAGAGCTGCCAATGTCATTGCAATTGAATCAGTTCATGTTCCGCTCTATAATTGCAGTATTATATATTAATCAGTTAATCTATTCAGTCACCCGCTCAATAATTGCAGTATTATATATTAATCAGTTTATCTATTCAGTCATTTACGCATTTGTTGCAGTATTACACATAAATAAAATCCATAAGTTACACAAACAAAATAATTTACATTATAGCACAATGGTTTATTATTGTAATTATATCAGTAAATAAAATAACAATCTGATTATGTTTCAAAATTAAGTTCAATATTATTCGTTGATAAATAAAATAGTATAGGGCTACAATAAATTCAAGGGGTTGGTAAATACAAATATAGGGCTACAATAAATACAAGTGGTTGGTAAAAACAAGCATAGGGCTACAGTACATACAAGGGGTTGGTAAAAACAA
>NW_027109020.1:45653-46784 GCF_000696795.3 Halyomorpha halys
AAGGGGTTGGTAAATACTAGTATACAAAGCACAAAGTGCAAGTACTAACTGAAGACAATGGAATATGGCAGGCAGGGGACATGCTGAGGCAGGAGTAGGCTGAGGAAATTTTCATAATGAACAAATATCTAGCAAAAATTGATAAAGTTTCAAATAAAATATTTTGAAACGTAAAACCTGAAATTTTGAGTTTTTTCTTGGTAGATAAAAAGAATTGAGCTTACTATACAACTTTTGAAATATTAAAATCCTAAATCATTATAGCTCTTCTTCTCACCTAACCAATGTCTACTTAATATTAAATAAGAGAATAATAATAAAAACATATTTGAACGTTGTAGGTCTCATTCAAAATAATTTATATTTAACAATATCAACCAACTTGGTTTAAAACATAATCTTTAAAGCTGGAAGCACCTTTAGATTTACATATATAAATACCCTAAGATTATAGTATAGTAGTTCTGTAATCTTCATTATCTTCAAAGCTAAAATTTCACAATATAATACATAGAATATTTGAAATATCGTCTTTTCATTCCTAATTTCTTTATTTAGGCTCATAAATATTTGATTCAATTCCCCTTATTACTTACACGTATCTGTACGTGGAATATATAGTCAGGGAAAGAATTGCAATCGTGCAAAATTTCTAGTTGACGTTTTGAGGCTCCAATTGCCCAAATAGTCAAGTTTCAAGTACGTGTGAGTGAGTGCGTGTGTATGTGAATAGTCAAGCTGAAACCGAAATGCCGAATGAAATTAAAATTACATATTTGGGGCTACCATGGTCGGAATTAGTTTTTGTTAAAATCGACCAACGCTAGAAAATTGATTTTACAATTTTTTAGAATTTTCTCATAAACGGCTCTAATGATTTTGATTAAACTCTATTAATCAATGTACAACTAAGTATTACTTAATGCCAGCTAGATCTTATTATTATAGTAATTAATGTCAAGTAGATCTTATTATTATAATAGTATTTAATGTCAGGTAGATCTTCTTATTATTATAATATTTAATGTGAAGTAAATCTTATTATTATTATTATTATTATAGTAATTAATGTCAGGTAGATCTTATTATTATAATAGTATTTAATGTCAGGTAGATCTTCTTATTATTATA
>NW_027109020.1:47427-49788 GCF_000696795.3 Halyomorpha halys
TGGTAGATCTTATTATTATAGTATTTAATGTATGGTAAATCTTATTATTATAGTATTTAATGTATGGTAGATCTTATTATTATAGTATTTAATGTCAGATAGATCATTATTATTATAGCACTTGATGTCAGACTTCTTCCTGACAGGGTTTAAAATATAACAGGGGTGAAATATGGATTTTGTAAAAAATCATCCTTTTATGCTTATAGAGACTGGAGTTGGAATAAGAAAAAAAACCGAAATTGCACGGCTTCGTCGTCAATTATTGTATTTTTGGTAGAAACAAAATTGAAATTGGTTATTTTTACTTCTAGAATGGTTAATATTTAAATTTTTATAGTAAGAGAATTGCGGGCTAAGACCTATGAGAATTTTGAAATGAAACTTTTAGCTAATGAAATGAAAGCTAGTTTTTAGTTATGGTGATTACTTTAATAGTAAACAAATCCCTAACTTCTTCCAGTTCTCCTCCAGCGCTTATTAATTCCAACGAAAAGAGATATATGCGCTGAAGAATTCTCATATAACATCTAATTTTTAAAACATTTTCTCTGGATCATTTCTCCGATCCGAATAGTCCTCAAACTAACAATATTTTACACGTTTTGACTTCATGCGAACAATCGTAAACAGCAAAATCGGTTGACACTTTATTTTCCAACAGTTGACGTAATGGAATATAATTTGTAATAAATGTGTAATTGTGATATCATCATAATCACAACTCAATAAATAAATGCTTTCACATTTGGAAAATCGAATTTTGAATCGACTTAGCTCTTTACGTTTCACCGAATGTTCAGTCGAATCCAGTTTATTAATCAAAAGGTCCTTGGCAAATTTCAGAGTCAAGTGCGTTGGAGAAGAGCTTTAAGAGGATACAATGTCGACTTGACAATCTAAAGCGGGACTAACAACTAAAGTTCTATTTTATAACTCTCAAGAAGAAAATCCCTTTTTGAACAAACTGTATGGAAATTCATTGCCACTTTTTCAATCTCTATTTCTATTTCTACTCCTATTAGGGTGCCACCAATGAGTAGTTTCTCAACACCACTCCATTATAACTCAGATCAAATTTACTGAATGTTTTATAATGTACACTTGTAAATAGCAATACATAAATTTCTACTCCTAAAATAAAAATTTTGCCCCAGTCATATAAAGTTTATGGTCATGCCCAAACCTGCCCTAAATCACACAAAAAGTTTGACGTGCCTTGCCGGCCCTCCCCTTAAGTACCATAAGGCCCTGGTACCGTAAGGTCATACCTGCTCAGTTCTAAAAGGCTAAAATACAATCTGAGTGTAATATGATAATATAGTTAACTTCAAGTATTTTACATATTACTTTATCAATAACATTTTAGATGATTAGGGGGAATAAAAAATGACGGCTCTTTTAAAACTTTACTATCTCCATATCTTCAAATAACATTAAAAAAACTTATTACACCATCTAAAGTAGAGTGAAGTTAGTAATACATAAGTTGAGTAAAGTTACTAATACGTAAATAGAGCTGTTTTCATCCAATCCTTCTTCCAATAAAGCTTTTCTAAAAACAGCATTATTTTCCAAAAAATCAATCTTTTGTTAATTCATTTTGACAAATATCGTGGAAACTACTACTTTTACTGGCATACTCTTGTGTACGATTTGAGGAACCCCGACACAGGGCTGAAATAGTCCAGTGCAGTAAATGTCAGAATCTTGGCCACACAAAAGCCTACTGCCACCATCAAGCAAGAAGTGTTAAATGTGCTGGCTCACATCCATCTGATACCTGTCAGAAGACACGAGAGACTCCAGCTAAATGCGTACTCTGTGGGAAAGAAGGTCATCCTGCTAACTACAAAGGTTGCGAAATATACAAAAATATGCAACGCCAAAAAACCACAAATTCTGAATTAAAAGAGTTCAATCAAAACAAAGTGGTTCTAGGAGAAGAACTTGCTGGCCCATCAACGAACGACGTAGAACATCGTACCCCGGTCACTAATCGCTTACAACAACCCATCAACCCCAGAAGACAGCCTTTTATTAAATACGCAGAAGTAACTCGTCGAGTTCAGGCGCCTCAAGGTTCTCACCCTCTCCCCCTCTGACATCCCACCCTCAGCCTCAGTCCTTTGTTTCTCTCCCTCAGACTTCACTATATCAGTCCCTAAGCTCCTATCCACAGACTAAACCACCTACAAATGACTTTCCTTCCAAAAATGTGAAAATTCCTACATAGGTCAATCCTAAACTTCCTCCCCTATCCCAAAATTCCTCTTCGGTCAATCTTTTCCCCGAACCTCCAGTAATCGAGGAACCAATTTAATAATCCCAAAGAAGAGTTCAATCCCTACCTAGACCAAC
>NW_027109020.1:50264-50696 GCF_000696795.3 Halyomorpha halys
CTTGTATCCTTATTCATAAATCTTTACCTCACTCCCTTATTCCTTCCACTCCGTCTGATATTATTCAATCAACATCCGTCAGCTTATCCTCTCGCCCATTTAACATTACACTTTCAGCTATATATTGTTCTCCAGGTATTTCTCTTTCCTATAGCCATCTTGACTCCTTATTCCGGTCCCTTGGTCCGCGGGGCTTGCTGGAGGAGATTTCAACGGCAAAGATCAACAGTGGGGATGCAGAACGTCCAATACTCGTGGTAGGACTCTTTCCCGAGTCACAACATCCAATAGTTACTCCATTCTCTGTCCTAAAAATCCTACTTATCGGCCTACATCCCTTATAAAACGTCCCGATATCCTTGATATATTTGTTACTTACCAAATACCCACATCACAATCCACAATTCAATCTTTAGATGACCTCTCTTCAGA
>NW_027109020.1:52821-54058 GCF_000696795.3 Halyomorpha halys
CCAAGATTTTCAAGTGTATATGAAACATACTACATATTTACCTATTGTATTATTTTGTACAGTTGTAAATTACATTAAATAAATAATTAAAAAAAAAATAGAATTTTTTAGTAGGCGAGCACCTTAAATACTTGAAAGAACTCAAATATCGATATTTTTAACAGATACCATTTGTTATTCCCCCTTACAACGGTCGGCAGAGTAATGGATTTTGATTCCCAACTTTCTATAGTTTTCGCTAAAGTAATTGGGGTGAAATAAGTTACTTTCCTCCTCTTGGATGCCTGGCAGTGCCATGAACTTGCAAATAATTAATATTTTGCTTCTTTGTTAAAGGCTTTCAGCAACCGTTTCATTATTATATAAATGTTCCTTAAATGTATTATTAATGAACGGCTAAGCAAGTATTAAAAAAGAGAAAGCAAATACAGACTGCTAAGGACATGACAGAGTGAAAACATTAACAGGTGATTACAATCGTCAAGTGGAACGGCGGGAAACAATGAATGCTGCAATGAATCTGTGTGCTATATAAAATAAGAAAGGAACATGGCCCCTCAATGTTGTTCATTCATTATAGTCTCATACATGATTAGTAGTGACTGGAGTTTTATGCTGAAAAAAACCTAAAATGTGCAAAATCGTGGGCTAAAAATTCAAAATGTGTATAAAACATCAAAATCCTGCAATAATCAACTTCATTGCTTAAGTCATAGTATCGATGCATACAAAGCTTACCTTACCTCGTTTGGACAAATCCGTCATTATCATCACACTTTACACTAATTAAAACTAAACTACTCAAAGAGATCAAAGACCTAAAATTGAAGAGCGATGGGAAAGCTTTTTTTATTAAATAACTTCATATTACTATTTATAGTTTGAAGACTGAAATTCAATTTTGAAACTTCTTAAAACTAAGTTTCAAGTTTTTAAAAAAATGCAAGGCACTTTGTGGAAAGGACTCCTCACAAATTGTCTTCTTAATTTCCCCTAAAATTTGATATAGCATATAAATAGACCGTTGAAAGTCTAGCGTGAACAACTTTACCATTCTATATTTACATACGAATATGCCATTAACCAAAAAATAAACTTTTAAAATACAAACAAGAGAGAAATGCTTTATTGAGCCATGCTGCATCAGTAGATATTAGGTTGCTACATTACACAGCATATCAATAAATCAGTAGATATTAGGTTGCTACATTACACAGCATATCAATAAATCAGTAGA
>NW_027109020.1:54143-57267 GCF_000696795.3 Halyomorpha halys
TTGCTACATTACACAGCATATCAATAAATCCCTGATCGGACATATACACAATACATACATTCCAATGTTATAAAGATAAGTTTTTTTCTTTTTTTTTTTCACTTTTTTTCTAATTTTGCCCTTCTTCCTTCACAATCAATACCAGTCTACAAATCCAAATAATACTATAAATACTAACTATAAATATTTTGATTTGTTTTATTTCATTCATTTTACTCATCTTTTCTTTTTTTATCAATTTAGCGTTTAACAGCCTAGTCATCAATGCCCGTTGGTTGATGGTTTTGGTAAGGCCTAGTTGTTCCACAGTCATAGCTTTGGTATGGGGTACTGATTCGCACCATTGGGACTCATTTCCGTGAGATTTGAAATATTATCTAGCTAAGCAATTATAATTTGTTTGATAATCGTTACGATAAGGAAGGATGATGAAAAGCACATAAGTAACTGTTCTAATTTTAAGAATAAGGCAAGATAAATAGATAATTATAATAATTAAAGGCTGGTTATTAAGAGTCATTAAATTCATCCATCAGACTAAGATGAATTTAATGACTCTTTTATTACGAATTCGACGTTTCTCAACGCCATTGGAACATTTGTTGGTATCCCTAACTGGTTCAGAGTTAATGTGTAGTGATGACATTCTTCAAAAATGTGTTTGACAGTCAAATTACTATTACAATTCGATCAATTTGGAGGAGCCTCTCCTGTTATGAGGTGGATGTGTGTCAATCGGGTATGTCCTATTCTGAGTTGGGTGATCACTACTTTTTCACGGCGTCTACTTCGGGTTGATGTAATCCAGGACTTCACGTCTTTCTTTATAGGTTTCAACATAATGGGTGGACTTTCATTCCACATTATCTGCCATATTCTATTAATACATTCCTTTAAAGGGCGAGCTAGGTCCTTTGCACTTACGATTGCTGCGGTTCTACCTGAGAGGACTTGGCGCTTCTCTAGCAGCTTTGTCGGCCATCTCATTTCCTTTAATACCAACATGCCCGGGAGCCCAGATGAAGTAGACTGATTTATCTATTTGTTTTAGCATAATAAAGTATTCATGAATTCGTTGAACAAGTGGGTGAACTGAATACATTATATCTAGTCCTTGAAGAGCGCTAATGGAGTCCGATATTATTACTATATTGCCATTTGGTATACTTGTCATACAAAAGTAAAGGGCGGATGATATGGCATTTAGTTCTGCGGTATATATATTAGAGAGATGATGCAGTTTTCTCTTATGGGTTCTGTTTTGTGTCACAAAGGCAGATCCGTTATCTGACTTCTAGCCATCTGTATATTAAGTGGTATGTTCTGGTGAAGTTAACAGCTGTTCTCCAAACTTTTCTTGATATTTTGACGTTGTTGTATTTTGTTTGCGGTATTTGGATGGTTGGAGATTTACCTTTGGATGTAGGTAGGTCCAAATGGTAATGGTAGGTCCACTTAACAACTTTATTCCATTAAGTTGACAATTCTCACTCTCTCAGACCTCTCATTTCCAGTGATCCGCTATCCACTTTCGATCCGTTAAACAAATTAATCATCAGACAGCAATATGGAGTCAAACCAAGGACATATAATAGTCATCGGACAAGATCAGTTGATATAAAGAAAAACATAAATTTAAAAAAAATATATATAAATATACAAATTTAGGAAAAAACAAAACAGAAAGTCAGTTAAAAGAAAGAAATACTTCGATGCATAGATAAGTTAAACGAAATAATTTAATAAATAAATAAGTTACTGGAATATATAAATTAAAACAATGATATATATAAAATAATGTATATTCTTGATCCGTCTCTATACAGTTGGCCACGAACCTTGAGGAAGCAGGTCTATTCTAAAGCAATGTAGAACACACTGTAATAAACAATTGTAAGAAATGTTTTACATGTAATGGTTATTTATCTCAAATTATACTTTTTACTTTGTTCTATAATACTTTTTTTTCATTGTATGCAAACGATACAGTTGTGAAAGTTTGCCTCAACATAGTTGTCTTATTGACAGATTCTAAAGATCCATAGAATACATATTGTTAGCAGTAAAAAAAAAAAGTTATTAGTAAATAATATAATATACTAATATAAAAAAAAGATAATTCATCATAGAATGAAGGAAAAATGAAGAGTAGCAGGCAGACTGGTTAAAATGCCCAAATCTAAGTAAAAACAATAACACATAACACGTTCTCTGCAGCAAGTTCTTATTCTAGAGAGACTTAAAGAGCTCATTCTATTTTTCAGTAACCCGAAACCACTACTTAATACTATTGCAAGAACATTCGTCACGTATGTTTACTTGCTCTCTTGTTTTTAACTTAACTTTTCACACGTTAATCAATGCAATGATTTTCCTCAAATTTGCCAATTTTAAATAAGGAAAATAATTATAAGATAAAATTAATATGAGTACATACACCTAAGTGTATATAATAAGAGATATTTAGTTCAAGCATTGCATTGTATGCAACAAAATCGAATGTTTGTCCAAAAAGAGTAAAACGTAATATTTTGTATAGAAATGCTAAACATTGTGGAATACCTCCAAAACGGGAATTATAAAATGAGTGTTATTTGAATGTTTTCCCATGATTCGAATTTCTTTCGAAGTTGGCAGAATCCAAAGCAAGTGAACAACAGATGTATTTGCATTAAAATCCGGTCTTTAAACATTTATATTTCCAAGCGTTTTATATCATATATACGATATAATAATGTATAAGCAAGCATTAATTTAAGCTTCTATGTACATATTTCTATATACACAAGAACATGTACATAACTGGACATAATAATTAAAATATACATGAGAATTTTTATGCATATTTAACTAAGAAGGGTGAGAATACCAATTTCAATGGAACACTTTTTGGTAAAACTAGGTCGAAAAATATAAGGTACGTGGCCAAGGGTTCTCGTCATTGTGACCTAGAACCCAAAAAAACAATTTTAATATAATTTTAGATTTTTTTTTCTTATATCATAGTATTCCAACTTTGTTATACATGAATTCAATGGTTATTATTTACCACTCCATTCAATGGTTATTATTTACCACTCCATTCAATGGTTATTATTTACCACTCCATTCAATGGTTATTATT
>NW_027109020.1:58672-60396 GCF_000696795.3 Halyomorpha halys
GTTGAGTTTTACGCCCTAACGAACAACAAGATCACCTACAAATGGAACAAGATAACCACTAAGGGCGTTGATAACTGTTGAGTTTTACGCCCTAATGAACAACAAGATGACCTACAAATGGACTAAGATAGCCACTATGGGTATTGATAACTGTTGAGTTTTACGCCCTAACGAACAACAAGATGACCTACAAATAGAACAACATAACCACTAAGGGCGTTGATAACTGTTGAGTTTTACGTCCTAACGAACAACAAGATCACCTACAAATGGAACAAGATAGACACTATGGGCGTTGATGTCTGTTGAGTATTACGTCCTTATATATTATATTCATGTATTTATATTATTTATTTGTATTTACATATTTATATTCTATGTATTTATATTATGTATCTCTATCGGTTCCTGATGGGAACCGACTGAAAAAGTATGCACTATATTTAATTCAAATACTAGAGACCATAGACCCTCTCACCATGGTATGCTAGATATGAATATCTATAATTAATCATAGGAGTTCTTTTCCAACGGTATCGTGTTCACCAATTAACTATGCTATTTATTATATATAAGGTTGCATGCAGGGATTCTTAATGATAAAGTAAAATCTTTGTTACATATTTTATATTTACAATCATATATACATCAGCAAGAATAATATTATGAGAGAGCATGGTAGACTTGTTTCCTTATACTTTAATTATTATATTATGAATTGAGAAGTACCAGTTGGGATCTTGGATAGTTATACTGACTCTAAGTTATTAATTCTATTATTGCCATTCAAATTACAATAGAAAAGGTCTTCCTTGTTTTAATGCGCCGTTCAAGCTTGGCTGTAGTAGCTGAGCGGTCTTGCGTCATTCCGCCCCTTGCCGACGGCCGCTGCTGAATCCCTGCGATGGGTGACTTCCTCCTCTGGCCTCCAACTGGTCAGCCGCTCTCTCTTCCTCCGCTCCTCTTCCATGGCTGTCTTCTTCCCAGACTCTCTTCCACTGTCTCCCCCTGACCGTTCCTTCTCCCCCTTTTTGCTTATTTTCTCCCCTCTCCTTCTGACTCCTACCCCTTTTGATCTCCGTTCTTCTGATTGGTTTTTCATGTGTTCCCACTTTTTTTCCCTTCTTTCATGTCCAAATTAAGTCGGCTTTCTTCTTTAACAGAGCTAGCTGTATTTTCCCTGAGGTTTTTAAAGTAGCCACGTGTGAGATAAGGGGAAACATTACTTTTAATGTTTTGCCGATCGGGTCTCTGACTAGGTCTGACGGTTCCTTTGGTATCCCGACAAAAGAAATTACTTAACGCTAAAAATTCCAGCTGATGCGTCCCATTACATATCACTACAAATAGAACAAGATACCCACTATGGGCTTTGATAACTGTTGAGTTTTACGCCTTAACTAACAACAACATCACCTACAAATGGAACAAGACAACCACTTTGGTTGTTGATGTCTTCTGAGTTTTACGTCCTTAAGCCCTAACAAACAACAACATGATCACCTACAAATGGAACAAAATAACTAAGAAATTCAACTTAACGCCCTTCAGTCTTAACAAACAGCAATAACAAGATTACCTAGAAATGGAACAAGACAACCACTATGGGCGTTTTACGTCCTTAAGTCCTAACAAACAACAGCAGCAACAAGATAACCTACAAGTGAAACTTTGTACAGCAACAAATTTAACTTTCCTTCTAACAATTTTATCAAGTACTTATA
>NW_027109020.1:61363-62135 GCF_000696795.3 Halyomorpha halys
TTATCCAAAACAATACTAACGTGTGGATACAGTACATGTGCTTGTTATCCAAAACAATACTAACGTGAGGATACAGTACATGTGCTTCTTATCCAAAATCGGATTCCAGATCAGTTGGCCACTAACTCAGGCCAACTTGTACTAGCCAATTTAAATTCATGAATTTGCCATAGTTTAGTAAACGAAAAACCATTACCTTTAGGCTTCAAACCCACGAATATATTCTCCATTCCCCATTTTTATAGGGAAAAAAATCATTAATACTCTTGTATTAAATCTTTGTTTTTCCTATAAGAATATGGTCATAGGACAGGATACTAAATATGGTCATAAGACAGGATACTAAATATGGTCATAAAACACCATACTAAAAATGCTCAACTGCTTTTAATACTCCCTTTCTTAAAGAAGCGTAAAGAAAATCATAGTCAAAGATGGAGAAATCACTTTCTGTTTTTTATTCCGGAAGTCCCTTGGCCTGTAAAATCTTATTTTTACAGAAAGTTTCGGGTCACCCTCTGGACCTGCTGGAAATAATCGGTTTTTGCAACACTTCCGCCACCACTGTCACTGTCAGTTGCGATTCTCCCATTCTTCTTCGTGGCATAGATCAACATCACGCCATCTTTCTCTATCAAATGGTGAATAACAGGAGAGAAGTTGCGTAGGAATAATGAGTTACGATGAAAGTAATAAATAACTGGTTACATTGAAATAACCGTTCTTGTTTCTTAAGCACATTATGGGAACGGCCAGATGAAGCCGTGTATAG
>NW_027109020.1:62300-64991 GCF_000696795.3 Halyomorpha halys
ATAGTATAGTGTAGTAAATTTCTTTTCTTTTCTTTCAATATTCACTATTTATTCATATTTATAAATTTTAGCTAACTTGTTTTCAATTGAAATCATTTTATGTTTCTTGCTTTTATTTTTTTTCTTTCTTATAAAAGAAGTATACTACCACCTGCACACTTGCACACTAAACATGATGCAGGAGCTTTGTATTAGTATGGATACTGAGTCATATTGGCATAATTAATGATGCAGCAGCAGCATTGTATTAGTATGGATACTAAGTCATCATAGAGTATGTAAGAGATTCACTATTAATTAGTATGTAAGAGATTCACTATTCATTAGTAAGTAAGAGATTCACTATTAATTAGTATGTAAGAGGTTCACTATTTATTAGTATGTAAGAGGTTCATTATTTATTAATATGTATGAGGTTCACTATTTATTAATATGTAACAGGTTCACTATTTATTAATATGTAAGAGGTTCACTATTTATTAGTATGTTAGAGATTCACTATTCATTAGTATGTAAGAGGTTCACTACTTATTGGTATGTAATAAGTTCATTATTTATTATTACGTAAGAGGTTCACTATTTATTAATATGTAACAGGTTCACTATTTATTAATATGTAACAGGTTCACTAGGTATTAGTATGTAAGATGTTCACTACTTATTAGTATGTAAGAGGTTCATTATTTATTAATATGTAGGAGGTTCACTATTTATTAGTATGTAAGAGGTTCACGATTTTAGTATGTAAGATTTTCACTATTTATTAGTAAGTAAGAGGTTCACTATTTATTAGTATGTAAGAGGTTCATTATTTACTAATATGTAAGAGGTTCTCTATTTATTAGTATGTAAGAGGTTCACTATTTATTAATATGTAAGATGTTCACTATTTATTAGTTTATAAGAGGTTCACTATGTATTAATATGTAAGAGGTTCACTATTTATTAATATGTAAGAGGTTCACTATTTATTAGTATGTAAGATGTTCACTACTTATTAGTATGTAATTTATTAATATGTAAGATGTTCACTATTTATTAGTTTATAAGAGGTTCACTATGTATTAATATGTAAGAGGTTCACTATTTATTAATATGTAAGAGGTTCACTATTTATTAGTATGTAAGCTGTTCACTACTTATTAGTATGTAAGAGGTTCATTGTTTATTGGTAAGTAAGAGGTTCACTATTTATTAGTATGTAAGAGGTTCACTATTTATTAGTAAGTAAGAGGTTCACTATTTATTAGTATTTAAGATGTTCACTACTTATTATTATGTAAGAGGTTCATTGTTTATTGGTAAGTAAGAGATTCACTATTTATTACTATGTAAGAGATTCACTATTTATTAGTAAGTAAGAGGTTCATGACAACTTATTGATATATTAATATATATTGACAGCAGTTTGTTAGCAACACCTTGTATAGCAAAAAACTTCTTTTTATTTCATATTTTTGTAAAAATAAAATTAAAATAGATATAAAGATTAGGTTTTTTAAAACAATAAATAAGTATTGAAATATATAAATTATGTATATTTATATTTAAGGTGAGGAAGGAAATTGTAAGAGGCGACGATAGAGGTCTATACAGAGTTAGTCAAAGACCTTACCCCAGTGGAGAAAGGACATGAATCGAGCGCCATAAGATCCAGCGTTCGAACGTTATTGCGACTCAATCGTATAACGCGTCCTTGTATCAGTTTTCTAATCAGTTAGTGCGAGGTAGTCAGCCTGACACACAAGCTCTTGTTTACAGTTAGATCTTTATGAGGCAACAGCTCCTGGCCTTTTACGGCAGGTAATCCATTAATCAGGTAAGAAAAAGATTGCGAATAACATTTCATTTTTGGGAGCTAATATTTCTTTTGTTTACTATGATGAGTGTACTAGAAGTTCATCTTTTGTTTACCATAACGATTGTACATAATATGTATGTATAGTTTACTAGAAGTTGTTCGTAAAATGGCGTATTGTTGCATCATTATACAACAGTAAAAAATATAAGTAGTCAGGTTTTACAGCTAGTGTAGAGAGATATATTATTGATAGTAGTGATTTCAAATTTTGAAAAATTCTTTTGAATTCTGCATGATGTATGATATACCATTTTACAACATTTAACCAACTTAGCATTTATATTACCAGCAATGTAACTTGTTGTACCAACAGTGTACTTGAAGTTCTCTAGATTCTTTGCGTTACTACTCCCATAACACCAGAAATTATTCATTCGAATATATATTTTAATATATAGATATATATAAAATGTATTTATAAATAAATTAAATTATTACTACTTTACCCCTGGGAGAACTGTGACATTAGATATATTTCAATCTTCTCTCCCTCCATATTAATTCCAATTAGATATCTTTCCATCTTCTCTCCTCCAACATTCATTCGAAATATAAGGGATATCATGCTTATTCCAATAAAACAAAAAATATTAGCAAGAAAGCCTATTGAGTTTAGGTAATTAGTACTTAGTAGTAGTAGTACGATGAATATTTATCAGCTCAGTTTTACAATTGAGATTCAGCTATCCTTGAACTTATTATATTAAACCTAAAGAGGGCTCATGACGCATTTAAACATATTTAGTACATATATAATGAATATAGGACATGTATAAACATATTTAGTACATATATAATATATATGTGACATATTTAGTACATATATAATA
>NW_027109020.1:70196-74178 GCF_000696795.3 Halyomorpha halys
TTATATATACACATGATCAGCTGATCTACTCAGTCAGCTGACATCGAAGTACCAGCTGACTGTAACTTATATATATATATATATATTTAAAACTTAAAACTTAAGTATCGTTGAGTGAAAACTGTGAAAAGGGTATTAAATGATTCCCACTTTTTCCAGAAATAGAATCCTTTTTATTGAGTTCAGTACTTCTACATATACATGTCAATCAGCTGTTATCGTGCTTCAGCTCTTACATCGACGTTAACTGGTGACGAAACCCGGGAACTTTAGATGCCAGAGTAATTTTCAGCCTAGAAGAAATTACATATAAAAATAGGAGCATCAGAGACCGAAGAAGTCGAGAAGCCATGGAACCGAGGTAGTCAAGGAGACAAGGTGGGAACAAGAGGATGGAAGGGGAACAGAGGAGAATGGAGGCGAGGGACTGGAGTTCGAAGGTTGCTAGGAACTTATTACAGAAGAATTATGCCAGAAATGCCTGAGTACCTCGTCCCACTCAACAATTTTCTGAAAGGTAGGTGCTTGGGTTAAGAATATCAAGGGAAATTAGGAGAATTAAGTTGGGGGGTGTCGACAACACCTCTTGGGGGGACAAGAGGCGGCAGATAGTTTGGAAGACGAGGACCACTGGATTGCTCAACGTTGAGTGCAGCAAGTATGGGAGGAGCAATATCACGACGATTTGATCACAGCCAGGTGTGAAGAACGACCAGATCTGTACAACGTTGAACAATGCTTCAAAGCCTTTATAAAAGTGTCACCTGTACGTTGGAAATGGAAGATCGAGCGGCTATGGCGTGATGAATACATCAAATTCTGGAATAGACAGGACATACGCCTGATGCAAGCTGATGGTAGAAACCCTTCGGGAGGACGAACGCCAGAGAGAGGTGACTGTAGCATATCATCAGCGACAATGGCGCACCAGGTGCAAGATAAGTCGTCGCAAGCAGTGTTGACAGCTCTCCGATTGTGGTTCCACTTCTGACGAGTTCTGGAGCGCATCGCATCGGACGGAGGCAGAGAATTCGACAATGCCAGGATTCGAACTGAAATGAAGGACTTTAATGTGACATGGCACCCCAACACTCCAGGGCACCCCAAGAGTAGAGGAGGCATAGAGCGGCTTCATGGCACGTTGAGTGACCATCTTCGCTTATATCAAATCGATAAAGAATTGGAACCGGTTGTAGCAATGCCTAAGGCTATAGTGGCATATAATCATTCGGTACACACCGTTACAGGGTTTTCACCATTTGAGATCCTCTTTGGACTTCGAGGTCACCGCGAGACTATAAGGGCACGGCAATGGGCAGTGAAGAAATACACAACAACCATGTTCCTCAAAGAAATTTATGGGAAAAGGCCCGAGGAAGAATGGAAAAGGAAAAGTCCAGGAGGGAGGCGCGGGAGAATTTAAAGGTCACAGATAGAATGGGAGCGATCAAAATCAGGACGATAGTACACAGATGGGGTCTACAGGTAAGGAGATAAAGTGATACGAGGGGGGTCCATTCAGGGTGATAACTATTAGAGAACATAATATTGTTACAGTAGAAAGAACCAAAAAAGAGGAGAACTGTCCATATTGAACAGTTAATACTTCCAGCAATAACAATATAAAAACTGGAGTGTTCTCATATTCAACTAGATAATATTATTTAAAAAATGTAGTTATTTATTCTATTTTATGTTTTTATTTTAGGTTCGTTTGTGAATTTTGTAAATATTCTTTGTTTTTTTTTCATTTTAACTTGACTATGTTATTGTACAAAGATTTATTCCTTATTTATTTTATTCCTAGGTTTAAAGTGTGTATATAGTGGTTACTTCAGCAAGCTTATGAGTTTGTTTTTTTTAAATGATAATTGTATATGAATTTATTTTATTGTAAATAGTTTTTCTTTATTGTTATTATATTGTATAGTATTAGTTTACGAGGATTGTTCGTAAACTGGTGGGGGGAGTTACAGCCAGGCTCATTCCCCTGAGCCTGTTACTTCGATGTCAGCTGATCGAATGTATACAAAGAGATGTACCGAACCCAATAAAGCCATTATTATACAGCAGTTCAAGCTATTCTCATCTTATTCCTTCTTCTCTTTTTTAACATTCTGCTTTTGTCGATTCTTAAGTTGTGTATATATATAAGTTAAACGTTTGAGAACATAAAGACTAAAAAAAGAGAAAAGGGAGTGGGAAATGGCCAACTCTGTTGTTACTCAAAGACTAACTTTTATTGAGTCCAGCTCGTCTATATAAACATTTGAATTAGCTGTTCTACTCGATCGGCCGATAAGAGTAGTACAGCTGACTGTTACTCCCTCCGCTAGCCTACGAACATTCCTTGTAAACTCAAAATATTACATAACTTTATATAAAGTAAATACAAAGAAAAAGCTACACATTAAATACAAAAAAAAGTAATAATATAAATATATATAAACATCGTGCGGCCGCCGCTCTGTGTACCTTCTCCTCAGATCTCTTCGGTGGATCCTCTCCTCCCGTTTGCTCTCATCCATCCATTTCTCGTTTGGCCATCCATCCAGTTCTTGTTTGGCCGCCTTATCTCAACATCTGTACCTGATACCTCTGATGCCTCCGAGATGTCACTGCACGACTCGTGTGGTCTATGTGACTCCCTTCTTCGCCTCTCTCCTCCGGTACACATAGGGGCATCTTCTCGCTATGTGGCCCTCGTTTCCACATTCGAAGCATCTGATACGAGAACATTGAGCCACCAGGTGACCTGTTTTCCCATATCCGTGGCACCTCCGTTCTTCCCTTCGACCGTTATTCCTCGGCTTGGCCTGGTTCGTTCTTCTGTCGCCTAAGCCTCTTTCTTGGCCGACATCTCACTGGTCCTTTCTCCCCCAAGGCGCTGGGTTGTTCCTCGGGCGGGTATACGTCACTCTATTCCACCCCCCTTCCTCAACCTCCATCCTGGTGTCTTCTTACCGGGCGCTTGCATCTGTCATATCCTGGGCACATTCTCTAAATGTGCGCTCCCGTGGCAGTCCTTCTTGCTTGTTAGTTTCTTGTGCCAGCGGTACTTTCAGTATCACGTCCAGAAAGTTCGTCTCCCATTGCACCATCTCCGCGCTTTGTGTCTCCCTTATCTTCTCTATGATTAGATCAAAATGGTCAAGTAATGATGCCGCATACTGTCCCTTCGACTGACCCTGCTTTATTCTTTCGTGGAATATAAAAAATGTCCTCCTCCGGAGTCCATCTTACCCCTTCGTAAGGCTTTTTCAATCGCTCCTTGACCACTGGCCAGGCTGTCTCCTCATCAGCTTGGATATGATTAAGAATGGCTCTCTTAATTCTGCAAATTAACGCCGCCTTCAGCGAAATGGCATCGTTCCTATCTAGCATGTCCTCCGCTACTTTGGCCTCCATTCTTTCTATGATGCGATCGCCTCCTTTGAGGAAGTGGTTTAGTTCGCCGATCTCACCCGAGAAACATTCTAGGTCTGAGATAGCCTTCCTTAAATCTTGCGCCGTGGCTGTCCTCGCCTTTAGCTTAGCCAGCATATTGACACGCGCCTGAGCTAACGTGGCCTCTGGTAGTGGGGGCATTACCGGAGGTGCAGGTGCTACCGGAGCCACAGGACCCGCTTGATTAGGAGGCGGGAAGTTCAAAACCGGCTCTCTTAACCGTGGTTGCTCGTCATTCACCATGGTAGAACTACGTTAGTCGAGAGAAGAAAGAAAAAAAATTGTCTTCTTTTAAACTGAAAGAAATTTTAAAAAAATTACCAGCTGACAGAATTCCCGGCTTTCGGCACCACTTATGTGAAGTCTGGTGATGAGAATAAAACAAAGAAAAAAGGGAGTACTAGCGTAGGGAGTACTAGAGTACTAGGAAAAGGACTAGCTTGCTGAAATAACACCTTCTAATTCCACTTATATACACTTTGCCTGTGTGTTTACGAGAGGAGTTAGGATTACAGCTGATATTGTGCCTGGTCAT
>NW_027109020.1:74338-88851 GCF_000696795.3 Halyomorpha halys
TACACTTAACCTTAAGAATAGAAAAAATTACTGTATATTAAAAATGAACAACACTCTGTATATCAATCCAAAAAATACTACTAACCATTTTCTTCAGTAAAATTCTTCAGATCAATAAGGAGGATATCTGGTTTATTATGGCGTACTGTATGGTCCGTACTTATTGAATCATCCCAATAGAGCTTGAGAAGATCTTTTTGGAAGAGTCTATTTGGTTGGTACTTGTAATATGGGCTCTTATTATCAATTAAGTTGTACTTTATTGCCAGGGCCTGATGCAAAATGTTGGCCACATTGTTATGCCTCTGTTCAGTACCAGCCAATACTCCTCATCCACCAGTGATATGTTGGATTGATTCCAGCGTTACCGAGCATAATCGACACTTATCCGGTGCTATTGCATCTTTTAGCACGTTTTATACTACGATGTTGTGGCAATAACCTGATCTTGAGTGGCAACTACAAATCCCTCTGTCTCAGAGAGTAGCATTCCAGATTTTAACCATTCAACTGGTTTTGAGCACGTTTCGAAACCTAATTTTTAGCATTATTAAAAGCTCTTGTTGTATACCTTTTCGGGATAGTTTAAGGTCCTATTTCAAGCCCAAATATTTATATAATTCACTGGCTTCAAGTCCCTTTATGTACTCTTCTTCATTAACCAGAATGTTCTGTTTACTAACCACTTTCCCCTTGGTTACACGTAGCACTGCACACTTATCGAGGCCAAATGACATTTCTATGTCACTCGTAAAAGATGAAACGCATTGAACCATATTTTGTAGTTGTTCTTTGTTTTCTGCGTATAGTTTGATGTCATCCATGTACCAGCTGTGACTGACTGTAGTCCCTTCGTCGTTGATGACAAGTTTATATGCCTCCTTATTCTTTCCAAGAATCCTGCTTAATGTGAATAGCCCCATGCAGAACCAACTTGGGCTTAGACAATCTTAGTATTTTTATTTGATTGGCAGTGCAGGCTGCTCCGACTTTCAGCGCAGGTTTCCATACTGCCATCAGGTTTGAAAGGAGTCTACTTACATTAGTTTGAATCTTATATATATCTAGTACTTTTAGTAGCCAGCTGTGTGGAACGGAGTCAAAGGCCTTTTTATAATCAATCCATGCCATAGAAAGACTTTGCTGTTTTTTCGAAACTTGTGCCGCAATGAACGAACCATTTTTTACACCCTAGCTGCTCTGTGGGTATCATATTCTCATTTTCAAGGTGTTCATATATCTTGGTCGCTAAGATAGAAGTGATAATTTTATATAGAGCATTTAAACAGGTTATTGGCTGGAAATCTTGAGGACGTAGGCTTAATTCGTTCTTTTTTGGAAACATATATCATTATTATTATTATGTCTTGTTTTTTTTCTTTCCTAATTTGTTTTTTACATCAGCATGCTTAAATAGTTATTTAATTGCTGCTTTTTGTACAATTTTTAATTAAATTTTTTTCATATTTTAAAAATAACTAAAACACAGTTTGTTATGCTATTTCAACTTAATTTTCAAAATGGTTAATAAACTTTATATGTAAAATATATGCGCAATAATAAGTAGAAATATATGTAATATATTTCTATATATATAAATAATAAAATATATAATAAATAATAAAAAATACAATAAATAATAAAATAGTAAATGGCACCATTTTTAGAGTCAACACCTGCAGATGGACGGACGGTCTGAAACGTGAGGAATTTAATATTAATGAAAAATAAAAAATTGAAATATAAAACCAGAAACTGTTTTTAAAACAGTTCTCAGGTTACTACTGAAGTACGGCCGTGAAATCCTAAGAATCGCAGTGGAGGGTCCTTTGTCTGTAAGAAAAAGCCAATTCCATCAAAAATTACAAATGGATTCAATAGATGATTACATCAAAAAACGATTCATGAAGTTCCACTCCCAATTAGTAAAAAAAAAAGTAACTTATATTAACCATGTAGGCCGATCTGCTATTAAATAATAAAAAAAAGTTTCTTGCTTTATATTGTCCATTTTCAAATCAAATAACTAAAACTATACATTAAATACTATCAACAATTTTTAAAAAAATTTTATACATTTCGCTTTTGCTAAATTACAATATTTTTAATAAAAAACTTGTATTATTACAATTAAAAATTCTTCTATCATATATTAAAATAATATTACCATTTTTATTAAAATCGCAATAGAATTCACATTCATAAAAATATGGAAACACTTTTTTATAATGCAGTATGCAGAAATAAAAATAAAAACACATAAAATATGTATGTGTAAAATAACTAGTAAGGGATTACTTTAATGCTCAATAAAATTGTATATTATGGCCATCACACCTTTTTTAATTTTTGTTTTAAAAAAGATTGTAATTTAGGAAAATGATAAATATTTTTTATTTATAAATATTGTAGATAGCATTTAATATTAGCAAGAGTTAAGATGTTGGATCTGAAACCTTATCAAGCTTATCAAGTTTTAAGAGTCTTTCTTTCTCCAGAAATTATGAGATTATTTGTTTAAGTTATTTAACGATTTGTTTATTCGAATATAAATCAACTTTTCCCAAGTCTATGATAATATTAGGCTGATTTGGATGTAAATAAAATAATGAAAAACAAAAAAAACATTGCTCATAGATATGGGGCATTCCGTTATTTAAAGTTTGTTGTTTATTGCCGCGAAACGCTATCAGATGTGACTCACGCGTCTTAATCAGCGTGACGTAGTTTTCGCAATTACTCATGTATTTACAAACAAAGGAAAACCCGAGGTAAAAGGGTCTTCCCCCGCCATTTACATTCAGTGCAATAAACCTCGTCGGTACAAACCCTGTCCTGTACCTCTTGAACCTTTTGAACCCTCCGGAAAAACCACCGAGTAGGGGTAGAGGAGCTGTATCCTTCAGTGAAGTCCTGGCTTCAGTCGTGTCCAGTTGTGTGCTCTCGCTGTTCCTGTCATGATTCTTACAGATATGGAAAAGACTCAAGTTGAAGTGATTGTGCCCAAAGTGAAGAAGAGGAGAAATAGGAATCGGAAGAGGAACCCAAAAACCAAACCCGTGGAGGAACTCAAAGAGGGTATAAAATGATTTCGTATTCTTTAGTTTTTTATATAATGTGAAACAAAATTAGCATGTTTTGATATTGATTCATCTTAAATATTATACGGGTTAAAACAGCTTATTATACATGTTTATTGACTTAAACTTTATATGTGAATGGTATTTGGCATGATGAAACATTGAATCATGCCTACCCATTGTCCACATCTGTCAACTTGGGTACACAATTTTTTTTTTCAGTTTTAGTGTTTTCAATTCTCTTGTTTTAATTTAAATGAAACCTTGAGCAATAATAAGGTAAAGTGGCGTTACTTTAAAGTGATGTCATTAATATATTCTAAATGGAATGACACGTGTTCGTTCTGCTAAGGTCTCCTTAAATAATTGATTAACAAGTTAACTTATTAAATTATAGCGTTTCAAAATCTTAAACAATTAAACTGCATGTTTTAATTAACATTATAAAATAAATAAAAAACGGTGGTGTTATCAGTCATGTTCGAATAACATCTGTTGATTTAAAAGTTAAAAAACATGTATATGATCTGGCTAGGGAGTTATGGTATTAAAAACCTTTTTAGTTTTAGGAAACCATGAGTTCTACTCAACACATATTTTTATCTTAATGAAATAGTAATTTTATTTCTTGTATAAATTTTTCTGAACGTACATTATTAATAATGAAAAAAATATATATTTATATAAAGTTGACCGTAAAGATTTAAATATAACAAGATGCTCAGGGTTGAGTTCAAAAAAAGAACAACAAATATTCTTATATTGAAAAAAAAAAATAGTTCAGATCGTTGAACCTCTGAAAAAATTATTTTTTTAGTGTTTTACTGAATGAGTTCTCTTTTTTAATCGATTTCAAGAAGAAGCTATTGATGGTATTAATGTCAAATACAAAACTATAAAAAGAAAAGTTGAAAGGAATATGGTCCGGGTGCGGTCAAAAAAACTCAAATAGTAGAATATACTATTTTATTGAGCCAACGTTTCGCAGGGCTTCGTCAGGGCTATTTTGACGGCAGTCAAAACAAAAATGACCGTTGGACGGTTTTCATCTTTACACACGGTCAATCAATATCTTCCAGTATATAAAAAGAAAGTTTTAATTTATTTTATAATCGTTATTTAATCTATCTCTCTCTCTTTTTAAAAAAAAATTTAACTTGACCTATTTAGTTCGTCATCAAGGCAAACTCTCACCTGGTTGTTTTGGAAATCTAAACCCAGTTCAAAACATAATAATTTTAAATGTAATTTCATGCGACTATGTTCTCCACAATTAACAGTCAAAATTTATTTTAAATTAAATTATCTTTAAAATAAGCTATTCTTTAGATATCTTTCAGCAAAACATTTTCTTTTATAACACATTTACCAGTATAAAGCTTTTGTACATTCCACGTGCTCTTGTCAAGGCACAACAGATGTAACAGAGTAACAGATCGAAGAGAAATAAAACAGAGTATGATTTGCATAAATTTTTCTCTCTAATTATAATAATTAAAGTGGTTTATTAGTTGGAAACCATTGTCTTCAACTACACATAACATTAGTTGGAAACCATTCTCTTCAACTACACATAACATCAGTTGGAAGCTTTTGTCTTCAACTATCAATAATACTAGTTGGAAACCAGTGTCTTCGACTGTACATAACATTAATTAATTTATTCATTCATGCTTTACATATTAATACTAGCGCATCGAACAAAAGAAAGCTTTTTTTATTTTGAATTGGGCCTACGGAATACGCCCAATTCAAAATAATTGGGTAGCATAAAATGGTATGTCACTTTGTGAAAGCCTGTAGGGTTACTCATTGTCTACGCTATCTTTGAAATACGTCTATTTTAAACTTACGTCTATTTCATACTCAAACTGTTTTTATCAAAGGAGACACTATTAAAGAAAAGCAATGACTTTGAATGATAGCTTAAAATGTTATTATGTTATACAAATTACAAATACTTAATAAAAAATAAATAATTAAAGCAGGAATTGATGAATGAACTATCTAACATATGGTACACGACTGATATTTTTAAATCTAAGTGAAATTTAATTATAGTTTTGTTTTGGAGGGAATATTTTTTTTCTATTTGCAGTGATAAAAAACAAAAACACGTGTTGAATAAAAACTGATGTATTTTCTTAATCATTATTTTGACTTTCGTTAATCCTTAAAGGTGAGACATAAAAACGCCTGTTTCATGATATACTGTATTTACTGATGTACTGTTGTATAGAAGATTATCGTTTTATTTTTACTGATAAATAATTCCTTTGTAATAGTCCTCATTATTTTAATAAGTAGATTATTTATTAGACCATTACATCAAACATCTTTTATTAGAAACGTGTATTTTAGTGAATGAACATGACCGTATTACATTTAAGAATTGAATTAAGTTTTATTATTTACATGTAATAATATGAACACTTTCATTTCATAAACTAAATAAATGAAAATGTTTGCCTTTGATGAATCGCTGAAATTGGATCATATAAACACATGTTTCATCTACTAATAGCTTACAAGTGCTATGGCTATTTTTTTATTGTTAGTAATTTTGTCAATGATAAATTCTTTGCTTGTAATAATCACTATTCTTTTAATAAGTAGTGTAGATAATAAAATAAAAAACTGTTTTTCTCAAAAGCCACAACAAATTCAAGATATGGTAATAAATTGTATTTTTCTTGGTTAGAATATCTTGTGTGCTTTGAAGTGTCATCAGCCATCAGTTTATTGTGTTGTTGAATGAGATATCTTTTACGAGAAATGTGTTTTTTTTTTGTTAGAATGAAAATAGTTTTAAAAGGCATGAGTGTAATGTATTTAAGAATATAATCTAGTTAAAGTTTATTTTTAGAATATGTAAGTAGAAGCGTTGAGAGGTACATGATACATATGTGAGTAATGAGAGGAAACTTTTCATGTAGTAACTCATACTCCTTATTTAGTTATTGCTCGAGAATAATTTCTCGGAATGGAAGGAGGTTTCCTGCTACGCTAAAGTTACGTCAGCGGGTGACGATCCGCCGTATGACGAAGACAGGAGGTGGGAGGGAGTGACTAGAAATTGTAATGTTTTGCTTTGGAGCGTAGAGAGAGGAGTGGGGGTATTCATTGTGGGGCAGTTGTTAGAATGCCGAGGGGACTCTGTTCAGTTCTGACGAAGCCATCGCTTGAGAACGTCCTTTAGAACGCATGGATATAACGTACCACAGTGCCAGCGACACCGTGCGGTATCCACTCAAACTACTCACTATGCCTTCGAACGCTTCAGGAGGGATCGCCTTCCCGCCCGCTCACTCTAGAACTTAAAACTGTTGTTCTTTTGTTTTGTTTTTATTTGAGAAACGTGGTAGTGTTTCAGTAGCCGTTTACAATTGTATTATTTCTTATATAAAAATCTTTAAGTGTTTTAACTGGTGTTATTTTTTCATCGCTTAACAACCATTATGGATCACAACGATTCAACTATTTCTGAAGTTAAAAGGACATTGTTTCCGCTGTTAGTGAACTATATGCCCGCAGTTTTGACTGCTCTATTGTTCTGGATTACGTTTATTCAGATCTTCTTCGGCAAAAAGGACAAGGCAGCGATAACTGACGAAAGTAAGAAATATTTTTTGTATTTCACCTTTTTTCAATTACATTTCCCTTTCCATTTAAAATATAACCTTAATTTCCATATCCCCTCTGTTAAAAATCATCTCGAGTGAGCCAGTATGAGGCACTTGTTTTTGGGTTCGGACGTGTTTGACGAAAATGAATTTGTTTATATTGGACTTAAAATTAGGTACAAAGACTAATTCTGGACGTTGCTGTTCGTATGGTTTCAGACACGTAAGGTTATAAATATCGCGAAGTGTGATTTAAATAGGGTGCTTTAAAAAATGTACTTACAAGCGCTTCCACAAGGACAGTCCAATGATAGGATTTGAAATGAAAATCCGTCACTTTGACGCAGTGGCAGATTACCCATATTTATTTAACTCAAGTAAGGTTATTAGGGCTATCTTGCTTCTTTTATTAATAGTACAAACCATTCAGTGATTTTTTCAGTGTTACAAAAAGTGTATTGGAAATTATGATGACTTATTACTTTAATGATTTTTTTTGTGATTGAAAAGCTTCTATTTCTTTAAACATTGTTTTTATTAAATATTTTTTGTGATTTTCTTTTTCTAAATGTTTCTTCATCTCTGTTGCAGATGAAGCGCCTGTTCAAAAAATAGACCGGAAGCCTATTGTTGCATCGGTCAACAAAACCACAAAGAAAAAGCAACACTGCGAAAAATGGAGCCGAGACTCCAAACAAAACTATTCACATGAGTGGCTCTTAGATCCTAATGATGCGATTCTTAATATGGAGTTCAGTGCTACTGGCAAATTTCTGGCCACATGTGCTGATGGTTAGTGTTAATTTAAGTATTATTATATTTTACTACACGCTTCACTCTCTTGAGTTCTTCCTCTCCCTTTCTTGCCCAATTAACAGTAATATGTACAATTTTATTCACTGATAATGACCTAATTTGGCCTCTTAAAATTACTCATCTTATCTCATTGTCAGTAAAGTGATAGATGACCAATCACTATCATAATTGAGATTCCTGAATTATATGTTACATTAACTCCCATTATTTTTTTTAAACAATCACTATATATATATAAATAAATGTAGAGAGAGACAGAAGTTAATAAATAATTCTAGCACAAATGATTTGAGTATTAGAATTTGAATCGGTGTTATGTTAGATACATTAACTGTTCCTAAGGACAAAACAACCCTGCAATTCTATCTATTTTTTTTTATTTATAATGGTTTCAAAAGCTTGAATCCATCTTTTTGTTAGCGGAATTTAGTATTATCTTGTAATTTTTTGACATTTTCTTTTTTTAAAGAAAAGAAATGAGAGAAAAGCTGTTGAATTGAACTTATTTTATACAAAATGTTTAATAAAAAATGTTAAGATGCATGTTTGAAAAGCTTAGGGAAAGAGTATGACAAGTCACATAATTGAGATGAGCAGTTTTTACAAATTTTATAATTTTTATTTTCTATTTGACATAGTTCATGCTATATAGTATTATTGGAAAATATGTTAGAACTATATTTTTAAACAAAATAGTACAATAAATTTCTTGGTAGAGAAACAAAGGAGCATTTTGCCCTAAAGTATTGATGTCTTAAAAATTGCGGCTTGTCACATTTTTACCCCAAACCATTCGTTGGCTTAACTACCTAGCATTATTTTAATTATCAAGTTCTATATAAGCGTTATTTTTATTTTAGTTTGTTTTTGAATTTGAAATTCAGGTTAAAAACTCTTTTGTATGTTTTTTTTTTTTTTAGCAATAATGCATTTTTTAAAAATTGTTCTGTAGGAAAAGTGTATTGAAAAAATAACACATCTTAGCACATTAAATTTTGCCTAGATTGTTTTGATCTTAAGCCTTTGAAATGAATAAACAATCGCTTTGAAACTTTTTATCAACATTATAGCAATATTATTTATTATTTCTGGACTTATTTATTAAAAAAATTAGTTTATTTTGGATGAGGAACTCCTAAAGCTTTCAAGTTATTTTCTTTTATCTTAACTTACTTTCCTTTTATTGGCAGTTTTGGTAATAGTTAATCATGAGGTAAAAGAATATCCTCCTATAAAAAATCAAATCAATCACATGTTTAAGTTAACAAGGCTTGGCTGGTTTTGGAATTCTATGTCTCTCACTTTACATTAAATATAACTTGAAAACCTTTACACTTATAGAAAAAATGTTTTTTGTTTATCTACATTTTATATCATAGACTTCATTTCTTAAAAAATAATTTAAAAATAATTATATCTTATATACAAGGAAGATGGTCCGAGTACAGACAAAAAGTAGCTCTAATAGTACAAAATCATTTATTAAGTGCCAACGTCTCGCTTCACTAGAGCTAAAAACAAGATACAAGAACTAAAAATATTTAAACACTCTAAGAGGTATAAGATGGTTTGAATTATAAAGTAAACTATGGTAGGACTATAAGATTCAAGAAATATGTGAAAATAATATTAAATTGAGCAGAGTAAATTAAGATTTACAGTGATAGTATAAATGAAAAAGAAATTCAGTAATAAATATATGACATAAAATGAACAGGTGGAGTAATACCAAATAGAATAATAAATAGAAGAAAAAGAAGTATAGTATACTCTAATACTATAAGACACAAAATTTAAGAAAATAATGTAGGAGTTTTTCATTGTGCCCCTTGATATATTTACTCTTACTTTATTTCCTTAATGTTCCTATCTTTAAGTTTTTACTCTATTTGTTTTTTTCTTCCTTAATGAATCACACATGTTCAATCAATAAGCTTCCTATATCTTTTATACTATATACAGTATATGGTTTATAATTATTATTTATTCTATGTACAGTATATCATTTATAATTATTATTTATACTATGTACAGTAAGTATATCATTTATAGTTATTATTTATACTATATACAGTATATGGTTTATAATTATTATTTATTCTATGTACAGTATATCATTTATAATTATTATTTATACTATGTACAGTAAGTATATCATTTATAGTTATTATTTATACTATATACAGTATATCATTTCTTATTATTATTAACACTATTTACAGTATATGGTTTATTATTATTATTATCATTGTCTATATTTCTCACTATTGCGGGTTGAGTATCTGAGGTGGGGGACCTAGAAATCCAACCATCTTCATATTTTATTTATTTTTTCTTTGAAATAAATATTAAAAAATGTTCGCACAATACGCTCCCCTAAACCATTCATGCCTGCCACTGTTGATTTTGGTATGAGACCATTTGTTGATATTATAAATGGAATAGTGGTAACACCTTCCAATTTATATATTTCTTTCAATTCTGTCGCCAATTCCTGGTATTTTCTCAGTTTTTCTCCCACAATGGAGCTAATATTATTATCTATATATGTATGTATAGTTGACTGTAAAAATTGATATATAGGGAGATGGTCAGGGTTGCGGTCAATAGTGAAACAAAAATAGTTTACAACTATTTATTTTCCAACGTTTCGCCCCACTTTTAAACTATTTTTTATTGTTGTAAACTATTTTTGTTTCACTATTGACCGCAACCCTGACCATCTCCCTATATATAATATTATTATCATTGGGGATCCCAACATCAATAAGTTCCGCTTTATTTTTCTTAGCTCTACAAGGAGGATGTCTGGCTTATTATGGCATATTGTATGGTCTGTAATAATTGATTCATCCCCTGAGAGAACCTCTTTGGAGGAGTCTATTTGGTTGGTACTTGTAATAAGGGCTCTTATTTTCAGTTAGGTAGTACTTCACAGCCAGGGCCTGAAGCAAAACGTTGGCCACATTGTTGTGCCTCTGCAGATATTCAGTACCAGCCAGCACTCCACAACCACCAGAGATATGTTGGAATGATTCAAGCGTCACTGAGCATAATTGACACTTATCTGGTGTTGTGTCTTTTAACACATGTTTTCTGTATGATCTGGTGGCGATCTGAATAGCAACTGTAAACCCATCTGTCTCGGAGAATAGCCTTCCAGATTTTAACCATTCAACTGATCTTTCTTTGTCTGGAGGCTTTGTTCAGTTGGCTATAGGATCTCCCATGCAGACTTGCTTTACCATTCTGCCAGTCGTCCATTTTGTGACACAATTGTTTATTCAACAGCTTGGCTCAGAAGATTAAGTGCAGTTAAACTAGAGTCCATCCTTGTGTTGACGAGATAAGCCCCTGTTGTTTTTGCGAGGAAATCTTCCTCTTCCTATTTGCGGTAAGCTTCTTCAATATGTAGCAAACCACGTCCTCCTTTCCTAGTTAAGTTTAGACAAGCTTTAGAGGATATTGGGTGGTGCTTGTACAAATATTTATATAATTTATTGGCTTCAAGTTCCTTTATGTACTCTTCTTCATTAACCAGAATGTTTTGTTTACTTACCACCTTCCCCTTGGTTACATATAGCACTGCACATGTGTCTAGGACAAATGTCATTCCTATGTCACTTGTAAAAGATGAAACATCTCCAACAATCTTTTGTAGTTGTTCTTTGTTTTTCATATATAGTTAAAGGTCATCCATGTACCAGCTGTGGTCCCTTCATCATTGATTACAAGTTTATATCCCTCCTTATTCTTTTGAAGAATCCTGCTTAATGGGAATAGCGCCATGCAGAACCAAACTGGGGTTAGGCAATCTCCTTCGTATATTTCTCTCAGTATTTTGATTTCATTGGCCGTGCAGGCTGCTCCGACTTTCAGTGTAGTTTTCCATACTGCCATCAGGTTTGAAATGAGTCTGCTTACATTAGTTTGAATCTTATATATATCTAGTACTTTTAGCAGCCAGCTGTGTGGAATGGAGTCAAAGGCCTTTTTATAATCAATCCATGCCATAGAAAGACTTTGCTGTTTTTTCGAAACTTGTGCCGCAATGAACGAATCTATAGCTAAGAGCTCCTTATAACCCCTAGCCCGTTTTTTACACCCTAGATGTTCTATGGGAATCATATTCTCATTTTCAAGGTGTTCATATATCTTGGTCGCCAGAAAAGAAGTGAGAATTTTATATAAACCATTTAAACACATTATTGGCCCGAAGTCTTCAGGACATAGGTTTAATTCATTCTTCTTTGGAAGGATATAAGTGATGCCCTCAGAGAAACCATCAGGTGGTGTTTGCGTGCCATAAATTATTTCCTGGTACCCTTTGGCTAGCAACTCATGCAAGCAATGAAATCTTTTAATCCAATAATTTTGGATTCCATCAGGTCCAGATTCATGAATATCCTGACAGCTTCCGAAACATCTTCCACTGGTACTGTCACTTCAACCATTTTAGAGGGATTCTGGCATTATTATTTATACTATATACAGTATATCGTTTATAATTACTATTTTTTTTTTTTATAATGAATAAATAATATATTTGTTTCATTGTATAAAATGTTTGTGCATGTTTTTACTATGTCAACCATTTTGATTGTTTAACTACATTTATGTTCATTCTTGTACTTGTTATACAAGTTATAGCGTTTGTTGCTTTATTGCATTTTGTGACATTAATTCCAAAACCTAACTACAGTGTAAAACATGTATGTATAAAAATATATTGTTAGGAGCTTTTGTAATTGATGTCACAATTTTCCAAATGCAGTTATGTTTATATAATAAAAAGTCATTATATATATATATTTATTTTTTTTTTTTATAGATGATCCTGGTGGAACTAGTGGAAGCTCAAGCAGTAGTGAAGCTAATAAAGAAAACAACAGCCCGGGTCGGCTGACACGAAGGCAGAAGAAGAACAGAGTTCGTAAAGAAGATACTTCACCACTGAAAAAAAAAGCAAAACGAGACATGAGAAAAAAGGGTAGACATGAAGACCCATACCCCCTGAGACAATACATTAAGTTAAATTTAAATGACACTGATGTATTTTATACCTTGAGGAACTATACTCTTTCGGCCGAAGACATGATGACTTTGGGTTACCCGGTAGAGAGTAAGCTTTACCCCGGAAGGGCGATGATTTTCAGGGCTGGTGCTTTAGATGCAAATGCTAAAGAATTTGTTCCAAGAGATGAATCTTTATATACTCCTTCTCTTTTGGTTCAAAATTCAGATCAGTTCGGCAAAAGACAAGAATTCCATATCAAAAGAAATAATGGGATTACTACAGAGGAAAAAAAGTGCGTTAGGTGTAATAAAGGCTTTTTTATGTCTAGCGATGGAGAATATCTGACGCAGGAACATTGCAACTATCATTGGGGTAAACTTCACAGCCCGCCGTCAGGGGGCATCGAGTGGTTTTATTCCTGTTGTAAAGGCCGTCAAGGGACTAAAGGCTGCACGACGGCCAAATTGCATGTTTGGAGTGGAGTGGAACCTGGAAGAAATGGGCCATTCGATGGATATGTAAGAACTAGACAACGAAAGACACCTCCACAAGATGGTAATTATGGTGTTTATGCTCTCGACTGTGAAATGTGCTTCACGAACACTGGACTTGAACTGACAAAAATTAGTGTAGTGAGCTTAGATGGTAAACCCGTTTATGAAACTTTTGTTCGTCCGGAAAGTTTTATTATCGATTATAATACAAGGTTTTCGGGTATTACAGCTAAGGATATGTCAAAAAACAGTAAGGTGAAAACTCTTAAAGATGTGCAAAATGATCTAATGGGATTCATAACAGCTGATACTGTGCTCGTTGGACATGGGTTAGAAAATGATTTACGTGCACTGCGCATGATTCATTATACAGTTGTTGACACCGCTGTAGTTTTTCCTCACATCTTGGGACTACCATATAAACGATCGTTGAAGTCACTTACTCACTCCTATCTTCGCAAAGACATTCAAGTGGGGACACATGACAGTTACGAAGATGCTTGCTCTTGCTTAGAGCTTATTCTTTGGAAGCTTCGTAAGGATTTACTCCGACACAACGACAAATGATCTCAACAATTTTGTGTATTGAGAATGTGGAGAGAAAAGTTCCTATTAAGACTGCAGTGAGGATTGTGATAAAATGTTCAGTCATTAATTGTTCTCGAACAGTCGGGAGGGAGATTAGTCATAATTTTTGTACTTTAAAAATACATTTGTGTTCTACCACATGCATTTTCTCTTTTATCCTAAGTAATTGTCATATTTACTCGTATTTATTATTAAATATTTTTGATATAAACTTTTATTTCTTTTCTTCTACCCTTTTACTTCAAACTCATAGTCTTACTAATCTCAATGTAACTTACCTTAAAATTAAACAATCCAAACTATCTTATATGATTGTAAATTAAATTTTCATGCTATGTTAAAACTTTTTTTTTTCTAAATTTAAAAATTAAAGACTTTATTTATCAGATATTGAATTTATTCACAGATAGTTTAGAAAGTAAAAACAAAATTATTACCTGCCTTTTGTATGGTTAATAATGTGCTTAGCATTAATCAAAACACTGATTTTAAGTATAAGCTATACCTTTACCAAAACTGTCATTTCAGATAGAGTAATGTTAAAATTTTATTGAATTGAACCAAACACATTTTTGGAAATAATAAATCAAAATATGGGGTGAATAGTAAGGTTATATATCCATCATTTTTAAAAAAATTTAGAATAAAAATACAATGTTGCCAATGCATATATTTATCCTCTTCTTGATCATTTCGGGAGTAACATACCGCACTTTATGTTCAAATTTGAACATATAAAGTTAGTACAAAATAATTTTAAAATACTCATCTATTATCGATTTTTCTTCTATCTATAATCAGAAATAAAACTAAAAAAAATGTTGATATACTGTTTAAAAAAAAAACTGTGAGTTATATAATGCTGTAGAAAGGAATACAGGATCCAAAAAGAGGA
>NW_027109020.1:89058-93735 GCF_000696795.3 Halyomorpha halys
TTTATTATTACTTATTTTGTTAAATACCCTTCATTTCTTTGGACCAATGAAGTACTTAGGTTGAAATGAGTTTATATCACTAGATTTTGTGAATTGAGAGTATAGAAAAATTTTTTATATGCTATACAGAGGCTAAAATGAAGAAAATAGTTGTTACATTTCTTTGTTCCTTAACATTAAAGAAATATAAAAGCACAAGATTTATGTTAGATACCCTGAAAATGATTGAACTGGCTTTAAATGATAGATAATTGATTCAAAAACAAGTTGCATCATTTGATAACGTGAGAAACTTCTGCTTAATATGGTTCCTGATATTCAGTTTTTGTTTAATGATCTTGGCCATATAGTTCAAGTTACCCTTAGTTCTTAGGGGTGCTGGATGGCACTATAGAAGTACTGTACAACTGGCTTGAATTATTGAAAAAGTAACAAAACTAGCTTATTACAAAACAAAAAGAGATTGGGATCTGTACATTTAAAATTCCAAGTGAAAGTGATTAAAAAAAAAAAATTGTGACAATTTGGTCGACAAAAGTGAAATAAAATTTTATTAATAATGATATTTATTTTATAAAAATGCAACAACAGTTTTATTTATTTCATTTCCTTATTTAATTTTAATTATTAACTAATGTTTTATTTAATTATACTATTCATTCATGAAATTATAGCTAGCATTATCATTCATATTATTAGTAAATGTTGATATGATTGGCTTGTAATAGCTAAAATAAGAAATGTCAACATTTGATTGAATGTTTTAAATATGTCTTGCAAATACTGTGTCAATTGTATTGTAATACTTTCTAACGGTGAGTTTATCATTCTTAAAAGTAATTTATCTTGTAGAAAATCTAATAATGGTTTAGATTATTCATCTGAAAAATTAAATCTCCAATTACTATTGATCATGGGCAAAATCCTTGAAAAACTCATTTTGAAACCCCTATACCTCATCCTGTGTTCCAATCATACTATACGTGGACATAGTCTCGTATTTTTTTGAGCGTGGAATGTACTGTGCGGGAGACCTTTTTGATGTAGAACAGCCTTTTGATCAAGTCTGGCACCTGGGACTGCTTTACAAACTCTGTAAATTCCTACCTCCTACATACTTTCTGATCCTTTGTACCTTTCTCATTGATGGATTATTCCAAATAAACCAGAATGGTTCCTATTCATTCCTCTATTCTCAGTCCGCTGGTGTTCCTCAAGGTTGTATCCTTGGTTCCATCCTCTACACCGTCTATACAGCTGACATTCCAACCAATCCTAACACTATCCTCACCACGTATGCCGATGACACTTTTGTGCTCGCAGTTAATAATAACCCATTAATTGTATCCCAAACTCTCCAATCCCATATCATAGCCCTCGAAGAATGGTGTCGTAATTGGAGGATTAAGATCAATTCTAACAAATCCCATCAAATCACCTATATCCTTCGGCGTAAACCTACCAACTGTCCTACAGTTTCATTTAATAATGTTATTCTTACCTCTGTCAAACAGATCTGCTACCTTGGACTACATTTGCACAAACGATTAACCTGGAATCCTCACACAAGATTGAAAAGACAGGAAACTGCACGTCGATTTCGACTATTACAGCAATTACTGGACAAACGGTCTAGCACATTACAAAAGACTGATCTACATGACTGTAATAGGGCCAATCTGGACATATGGAGTTCAGCTGTGGGGCTCCACTAAACCTTCAAATTCCTTTCATATTCAATCCTTTCAATCCAAAATCCTTAATGCTCCTTACTTTGTCACAAATAAAATCATACATAAAGATCTTAATGTTCCCTATGTAACTTATCTAGCCCGAACCAAATATCACTCCTTCCATTACAAACTTCCTAACCACTCAAACCCCCTAGTTCTATGCAGTCTAACCTTGCGTCCTCTTCCATTCCTGACAATCCTCCAAAAAAGAAGATGGCCAGATCAGCAATGTAAAATGTCATTAGAGCGCTACCAATGGGTAGTTGCTCTACACACGTATAACCCTCCATTGTAACTAAGATCAAATTTACTGAATGTATTATGTAATATACAGTTGTAAATTTCAATAAAGATAAATAAAAAAAAAATCTCAAATTAATATTATAGGAATTAAATGTAAATCTTCATTGAACTGTTAAATCAAGATACAATTTTGATTTATAGCACATTGCAAAGAGTATGAAATACTGAATATTTCTTTACCTTACAGTATGCAACCCTAGTTTTTAGTTTTTAAGATATTTTAATTCAAATATTCAAAAACTCTTAAATCATTTTATTTCCGGTGCTCTTTTCCACTTTTCGCCTCTATCTTAATGTAGCATCATTATACAATTTTGAATTATAGCTCATTACAAAGAGAATGAAATTCTGAACATTTCCCTCACATTATGAAGCTATGATTTTTAGTTGGGGGGGTGCAGTCAAAATATAACAAAAATAAGTTATTTAATCGTGCCAACGTTTCGGCAAGAATTTCTTGCCTTCATCAGGGCTAAGAATGGAATAAAATATAACAGAATGACATAAAGTAAATAATTGTACAGAATGGAATTAATAAAATTAAAGTGATGAGAGAAGTGAAAAATAAAATGTATATGTAATTGAACAAGTAGGTAAAATAATATAATTAAGGAAATAAAATAAAAATTTGAAGTTATATAATGCAAAGAAATATGAATATTTTAGTTTATTAATAATTTAAAAATTAAAATCATGGAAAGAAAAAATAAAATTGAGAGAAAGAAAATATATGTAACTATAATATTAGATATTTATCTATAATATTACATATTTCATTTGTTACATATATTTTCTTTCTCTCAATTTTATTTTTTCTTTCCATAATTTTAATTTTTAAATTATTAATAAACTAAAATATTCATATTTTCTGTATTCATTGGTTGTTATCTTGTTCTGTTCTTAGCCCTGATGAAGTTTAAAAATTCTATCGGAAACGGCACGATTAAATAAGTTATTGCAACTTATTTAAGTGTTTCCTTATTTTTTTTAGGTTTTTTATTATATTTTCCTTTTAATCTATATGTTAGTCTTATTCTCGTAAAATGTATCTATTTGTTGGTTCTTGGTAGACTGATCTACTGCTGTGACTATGAATGATGATCTGATCTCACATTACCGTCTAATATTGACTTTGTTTAGCGAGTCACTGAATTTGTTGATCAGGTGAATTAAAAAATTGTAAAAGGGAGAAATGAGAAGGAAAAATAGGAATGAATTGAAACATTTCTATTTGTTGTACAGACCGAAATTGAATGTAAAAGGAAACTGTAGGGGGAAAAAAAATTGTTTATTATATCTTATTATTGTATCTCTTTTTTTCTGATTATACCATGTATGTGTAGTTTATATATGTCCGATTACGGATTGATAAGTATGCTGTGTGAGATAGCAACCTGATGTATTTAGGCAGCATAGATAAATAAAGTATTTCTCTCTCTTGACCACACCACCCAAACATCTTATCCTCGTGTAAGTCATCCATGGTCAACTATCTCTCATGATTATGATTTTTAGCTTTCAATATATTTTAATGCAAAATACATTGAGTGTTGCCACCTACCACTTCCATTTCATCTGGAGTCACCAAATCAATTTACTCCCATATAATGTTTTGAGTTGTAGAATGTCGGTAAAGAAACTTCACTTATCAATTAATTGATTGTTAATTTGAAGCATGCTGCTGACTTGCTCCCTTAATATTATGGTTGTTTTGGCCATATTGCTTCCCTCTGCCCTCTGCTTGGTCCTTATAGGGGTTTCTTGTACTTATCATGCTTGATTATCATCACATAAATTAAAATTATGAGAAAATGGCTTCACTTGGTAGAATATCCTATGTGCCTGTCCCAATGCACCAAGAATGTTAGTAAACAGCCAATTTTCATGAAATTGTACAGAGATACCTATATGAGACTTAATAATTATATGAGAAATAGTGTGGCTTTAACTGTAAGGCTTACTCGCTTTGTATGAGTCTTCTGGGGCCCAGCTACATTTACCATATCTACAGCTGTTATTTGGGTATTCTGAAGTATGGATCTCTCATAGTGTCAGCTTTTCTCACTTCCCTCCTAATAACCAGGCAGGCCATGTCAGTTTTAGCAGTGACAGTGCCTCTAGCCTTCCTCTTTCCAGCAACTCTTTTGGTGAGAATTGACAAGGATGCCGGGAAATGGAAGAACATTATCTAGGAAGAGATCACAAAGGTTTGAATTGGAGGTGGATGATAACCCCAAAAGGTGCTTACCTCAAAAAGTATTTCGACACCTGATCTTCCCGGACTATTAGAACTCTCAATTTCTTGCATTGAGGCCATGGGGCTTTTTGGGCTAATCTTCAAGGGTTGGAAATAATATTGACACCCTATGCTCTACCTGAAGTTTCCTACAAACTGCTGACCATATCATAAATTGAACTACCATTAAGACACTGAGGGCCAAATTGCTATGGGAAACTGGACTTTACATTCTCTTAGAGAACTTTTCACAGCTACTCACCAAATGAAACTACCTACATTACTATTAGCTTTTGTACAGGTGGAAAACAGAAATTGACCCAATCCAATTCAGTCTGGAAAGAAGAATACCACTGAAGAGAAGGTACAGCAACAGACAGAGGCCATGCTGTAGAGGAGAAGGGA
>NW_027109020.1:94330-95594 GCF_000696795.3 Halyomorpha halys
GGAGAAGGGAAGAAATGGACCCAATCCAATTTAATCTGGAAAGAGGAAAACCACAAAAGAGAAGGTACAGCAGCAGACAGGGCCCAGCTGTAGAGAAGAATGGAAACAACGGACCCAACCCTAGAAAGTGTGTTAAATAAATTCAATGTTACTTAATAATTTTCATTGTTAAACACTGTTATATACAAATTAATAAAGTTTATAATTCCCAGAATCATCGAATTTTCAAGAAAATTGCATAATATCATTAGTATAATTAAATTGATATTTGACAAAGGGCACAAGGAAAAAAATATCATAACAAACAAATAATGCTGTATTATGGCAGAAGTAATGAAGATATTTATTAAGAAACAAATAGGAATTGGTATTCGACCCTGTAGTATACAATAGTGAGTTGATTGTAGGCAAGCTTATGGTTAAATCAACTTGATTTTCTCTAAGTTTGAACAAAATATCACATTAATTGTTCTTAAAATTTTAAAAAAATATTTTTCAAAAAGCTTTCTTAGGCCACAAAAAGCAAGAAACCTCTGAGCTAGAAAAATTACAACAAACTAAACCAAAATTCAACTAAAAAATTCATTTCTTATTTAAAATAAGAAATAACTACTTGAAGTATGAAACAAAAATATAAAATAAATTCATATCAAATATAGCCTAAAATAGTAGAGTGAAGGTGATCTTCAACAGCCCTATTGAAATTTTTCATTGTTTTTAATTTTTTTTAATTTAGAGTAAGCATATAATCAGATCATTTATTTCATAATAATTAAATAACTGTTCTAGTTTAACCTATATAAGAAAGTTAATTATTAAGTAGTAGTAAGTTTGTTTTACATTTTAAAGAAGTCAGAAGACTTCTATTATGAAATTTTCTCGAAAATTCTGTGATTCTCGGAATGATAGACTTTATTAATTTGTATATAATAGTGTTTAACAATGAAAATTATTATATATCTCATATAAAAGCAACAGTTAAAGAATTGTTGATATGCTAATAGTATTAGTAATAGGGAGAAATGTTGCTAAAATAAGACTTACAAAACTTGAGGAAAAAATGTACTTGGCAACAGTCGTGGTTCTACAAACGCATTATCCTGCCCAATCTGAGGCAGATTAGTAAAATATAGAAAAAATTATCGAAGAGTGAGTAAACATGGTAAATTTGAGATGGTAGCTGGGATAAATTTAAAACTGCTACTGAGCAAAGTATGAGGTTAAATGTGATTCTAGGTGGTTATGCAAGAGTATAAGATCAAAT
>NW_027109020.1:97246-98136 GCF_000696795.3 Halyomorpha halys
ATAAGATCAAATGTGATTCCAGGCTGTTATGCAGGAGTAGGATAGATGTTGTTAATGCCATAATATATAATTAACTTGTAAATAGTATGTGAGTTTTATTAGTATTTAATTTAGTTATTTTTATTTTTATTGTTTTAATTGGATTTAGTTATTTAAAAAGAAAAATGTGTAATTATATTTTGGAAGATTATTGATTGACCGTGTGTAAAGATGAAAGGAATATGGTCTGGGTGCGGTCAAAAAAACTTAAATAGTAGAAATATTCTAGTTTAATGAGCCTGACATTTGATCTCATACTCCTGCATGACCAATTAGAATCACATTTGATCTCATATTCCTACATAACCACCTAGAATCACATTTAACCTCATACTCCACATAACCACCTAGATTTGTAATTATATTTGTGTGTTATAATGAGTAATAGAGACAGTTGCTAGGGGCTGATGATAGTTGCTAAGGCATCACCTAGCAACGGACCGAACATCTTAGTTTTTTAGAGCAGTTCCGGCTAGTTAGTGGCCCTGGTAGCGTCTTTAGCAGCCCTGTCTGCCCTTATTATTTAATAGTTTGCACATTTTAAGTGAGTTAACCATCATTACAGTTCGGAACCAAACCACTTCTGTGTTTCGACTTTAATATGAGTTCCAGATAATTAGTGGCCATGAACGTGTGTAACCAGCCCTATCTGCATTCATTTCGTCGGCTCGTCTAATACCTTAATGCAACTGTTGGATATTTGGACCATGGATGAGCCACTACACCAGCTCTGGACCATTGCAGCGGTTTATTTAGCAACCAGAGCTGCGACCCACACATACCGGCAGCACTCTTCCTCTTACCTATCGGAGTGGAGCAACCCTATGTTGACTAGTATTTATTTTATATAT
>NW_027109020.1:98787-110835 GCF_000696795.3 Halyomorpha halys
GTATAAAATGTAAAAAAGTAAGATATAATAAGAAAAATTAAAGGTTGTAAATAGTAAATGAAAAGGGTAATAGTAACAGATAGATAAGAAGAAATATTAAAGAAAATACAAATAAAGAGATATAAAAAGAAAAAAGAATACAAATCAAATGATGAGACAGAATGCATACCTATTTTGACGGCACTTTTTTTTTCCTTTTGTAACTATGTGTTTGTATCTTTTTTAGCCCTGACGAAGCCCTGCAACATGGGGCGAAACGGCTCAATAAAATAGTATAATTCTACTATTTGAGTTTTTTTGACCGCACCCGGACCATATTCTTTTCATCTTTACACACGGTCAATCAATAATCTTCCAGGAACAAGATATACTTTTTTTTAGAAAAAAATATCTAATGTGGTTAAAATCTTGTGTGCCATTAGTGTTCCCAAACAAAAGTTCCACCAGTTGAACATTTTTTTTACCAATAATATCAGGAATTATGGTCTATAAAAATAAAACACTTTTAATAATGTTTCATTTTTGCATCATTTGATTCTATATAATATAGTATTAATATAATATATTATGCAATAATAATTATAATAGTAAGGATTAAAACTAGAGAACAGGAGTCATTTATATTCATTAAAAGTATCAAGTATTAAGAGTTAACATTAATTTAAAGTTAAAAACTATTAAAAATTAATAAATAATTATAAAAAAAAATACTCTAAAATTTAAAGTTGGAGCCTAGAATCATACTTCGGTATTAACCCGAGAGAGGTGTAGCCTTCAGTATTTTGCTCAAATTGGAAAATAAACGTCTATATTTTCATTTTCCTAGTATTTCATCTGTTTTCTTTATACTATTTCTACCTTACGTTAACCCTTTCATGGTGTTATTACCACTTGTTTATATTATTCCCTCTTTTACCTCCTCATCTAAACTCAATTCAGTTTACCCCTGGCCTCCTTGCAATGGTGAGACTGACCAGTACACTCCTAACATGAGATAGTTTTTCTCTCATTTGGGCATTTTGCTCACCTGGACACCTGCATTTTTTAATTTAAATCATGAGCCAAGGCAACAATATCTTAGATCTTTTACGAAATCTGGATTCTCCAGCCCCTGGTGGAAGAGCTACAATTTACAATTTCAATTTCAAATTGCATTGAAAGTAATTGTAAAGATTTTTGTCATCAGCACACCCAATTATATACAAACAATAGTCCAAATTGTCAACAATGAGATAAATGCTTAAGGGACACCTCTTGGAGGAAATAAAGTAGGACACTCCTGCCAGGTTAAACGTAAAAATAATTTTCGCTTTTAGAAGGTTCATATAGAATCGTGTCCTAGCATAACTTAAGTTTGAATATATTTAAATTAATCAGAAAATTGTGGAGGACAAAATGGGTAAAACAGCAAAGGGAGAATCAAACCGATGCACACTCTAATGAACAATAAATAAAAACCAGAATTTTTATTTATCAACATCTAATTTTAAACCCTCTATCATAGATTGTTATGAGGAGAAGATGGTCTGGAGGGGGGGGGAGGGTGCAGTCAGTAAAGCTAAACAATTTCAACTCATTTTCTTGGTAATATTATTGGCATTACGATACAATCCACTCTGAATTTAATTCCAGCCTTCATAATAGGAATATAAAATCATTTAACACAATTGGCTTTTTCATAGCTATTTAATTATGGACAAAAGATTGGGTTCTTAATCAGAAAAGTTTAGTTTTTTATAATGTTTCATATGTTTCTACAAATGTAGTGAGTATTTATGGAATTTAATTTGATTCAAACAAATTGAAGTTAGGTAAATTTTCCATGTATTAATATTATGAATCCATGAATTAAACAATAAAGTTGACAATTATTTCAGGATTTGGGTGTCATACTCATTTCGAGTTTTTACTGTACAATTTTGGATTTTAGTGCACATGCACACAGAGGTTTCCATCTTCCATGAGATGATTGCAGAATGCAGTTTAATAAAAAAAACAATTTTCATAAAATTAAACAAATTGAATGGAGGCACCTATGTGAAATAATATACATAGTATAATTAAAGAAAAGTTAAAGTAATTTATTTTAATTGGTTAACACTCTGTTAAATAAACATTAAAAAAATTGATTATGCTTAAAATAATAACAATAATAATCACTTAATATCGTTAGTATAATTAAATTAATATTTGATAAAGGACACAAAGAAAAAATTATATAATTACACCACGTCACACCAGAGAATGTGATGAGCTATATGCTACTATCAGACCAGCATTGGAACGCAGTGAAGAAGATTCATCACAGTAGTCCTCAAGAGGTTGAGAGAGGAAGAGAGGGATAGAAGGCGTTAGTAGCATGGAAACGTAAAAACCATGCTGAGAAAGCGAGGCAGCACTAGCGGTGGTTTTAGTGGGTAAAAATCCCACACATGGATAGGTACTGGCCTATCCGTGTCTTTTGAAGATTTTCACCAACCCTCATGAAAAAAAAAAAAAAACACATACAGACATACGATGTGAAGATGGTCAGGGCTGCTAAATAAATGCCAGATAGCCTAAAACAATGAGGCGGCACTCAGCCAATCACCCCCATCATGTAATGCCTAATGGCGGTCCCGTGGAGGGTGAGAAACAGGTGTAGGGCGGTGGTTTTAGTGGGTAAGAATCCCACACACGGATAGGTACGGACCTATCCGTGTCTTTTGAAGATTTCCACCGACCCTCGTAAAAAAAACATACATATGAAGAAGATGGTCAGGGTTGCGGTAAAAAAAAAAATAGTTGAAAACTGTAATTGTTCTAAAATTTAAAAAATATATTCATTCTCAAAAAGTTTGTTTGGGCCACAAAAAGACAAGAAACCCTTATTATAAAAAATGTAATCATTTCATATTAAAATCAGAAGTTTCAAATTTTCAAATGATATTACACATTTTATGATTGAAAACAATCAACTGATCCATCAAAATTTAAACTTAATATTTACAAACATGTTCATAAAATAAGTGCAAATATGTACAGAAGACATTTCTCGTATTTACAAATAACACTAAGGTATGTCGGGGCAAGTGCATTAAACTTCTTTTTTTAAAATATTTATCATCATCTTATAGTACTGAGCTGTATTACAAAATCAGGTACCTTCCAATTAGCCCTACATTTAGAAAAATAGACACATGTTGATCTTTGTACGTGTTGTATGTTATTGTTCCGCCTATTTTTGATAGTATGCAGAGTTGCCGTTATTAAAGTAAATGAATATAATTCATCAAAGTTGAAGCTGTTATTCAATTTTCTTATAACAAGTTGATGCTATATAGATTAATTTATGGATTAAGTATTAATAGTACTACTATTTTGAAATTATTTAGGTTTAGCTTGAGTATTCACTTACTCCTTAAACTTTTTTTTATGGGGCAAGAGCGAGTCTAATGAGCACTTGACATTCATTCTTTCACTTCCTTTTTATATTTATGCTGTTTATTCCTATTCAGGAGCCCTCCAATTGAAGGCGTTTATTACACGGGCAAATTTGATATCTTATGGATTGGGTAGACAATGTGAGGTGGTATTTGTGGTTATCTTGTTGGTTTTCTAATCTTACTCCCTTGACTTTACTGGAAAAAAATTCATAATCCAGCTAAATGATGATTGATAAAAAAAAAAAACTGTTGTCAATCAAAAATTTAGAGGAACAGGTTTCGTGCTCTTTTGCCTAAAACATTCAACACAAACAAGGAGAATGACAGTCATTACAATGTTACCCAGTTTGTTAGAGATAAGTCCAGGAATAGGCTGACATTCATAACAATGTTACCCTGTTTGTTAGAGATAAGTCCAGGAATAGGCTGACATTGAAACTTCAATTTTTTTTTATCATATAATGAACTTACTAATTATTTAAAACACAAACTTCATTTGATCCATTCGCTTTACTATCGTTAGTTTTCTCCAATGTTTGAGCCATTAGGAGACCTTAGATTGGATGTATTTAGGTTTTAATTTAATTTATATTACAGGTTATTATTCAGTTGATTCATAAAAAATAACAATAGCAGCTTTATTTCCATTCTTGCAGAACTAAAAGCCCCCTATTCCTGGCAACATTAGCTCAAAAGTCTCCCACTCTTCGCACTATCTCATCTCACCATCTTGTAATTGGTCTTCCTCTCCATCTCTTGTGTTCCTTTGGAATCCACCCTGTAGCAATTTCGGACCACCTTCCTGTATCAACTCTGGCAACAAGACTAGCCTATCTCCATCTTAGTTGATGTGTTTCTGGTAGACTTTTAACTTTAATTTTATATGGTACTTTTCTGCTGCTGATGCGGTCTTTTCTTTTGATACCTATCATACTACATTGGATTTTTGTCCTTGCTAATTTTTCATGATTTATTCATGATTCATGGTTTACTGTTACCAGCCAGGTCTGATAAAATAAAATTACCAAGTATACTCATGTTTCCAATACCTTTGCCTTTAATTCTGAAGGTAGTTGACTTTTAGAAATGTGTTTTATGCACCAATATTTTTCTATAATCTATCAAACTTTTATTTTATTTACTTTAGCTATTAAACATACTAGTCTATTTGTCATCACCTTTTCATAACAAATAGGCTAAGGTGTTTGATTGTTAAAATATAATTTTATTTATAGTAATAAAGTATAATTGTTTATGAATCGATTTGGGAATAACAGCCTGTAATAGAAAACATGTTAAAACCTGGATACATCAATTTTAAGGTCATGAAACATTGGAGTAAAACAAGTTGTTTTATAGTTGAGGAAATGGATCAAATGAACTTTGTCTTTTAAATGATTAACTACTCCCAAAAAAGAAATTAGTACATAATATACTAACAAACTAATAAAATTTCACTAATTATTTTCAGGATTTTTCTTTAGAGAAAAATTGCATGAAGTACTTGGTAACAAAGTTTCTAACCTGGATCTTCAAAATGAAATTATCATTAAGCTTACAAATTAATATTTTAAAAAAATTAGACAGCACTTGCCCTAACTTACCTTACCCAAAAGAAACTTGTAACATTAGTTGCTAAGAATTATTTTGAATCAATTTTTGCGGTTTATAAAGTTGTCGAAGATGGTTGACGATATCATTGTGGACCTCAGGTGTCGGCCCTGTCCCTATACTATTTTGTTGTTTCAGTAAGCTGTCTTCCCAATATCTTGTTATGTCCTGTTTTACATCCTCCAATACCACCTCTCTTTTGCTACCACTTCCCATGTTTCCGGCATCAGATCCTAGAGGTTGAGTATTTTGCTGTGGCCCAAGTTCAAATAGAACTTGAAAATCAGCATTGGGTCCAAGACGAAAACCAAAACCAACTCTTGAATCAGTTCCTAAAACACGCAAATAATGAAATTAAGAAAAAATGTTTTGTATGCTAAGATAGCAAGGTAAAAAGAAACTTCCTTTAGAATATTATTTGATATTACAATGTTTTTGAGAGTTTCCTCCATTGTCTGTTTATGTTATTGCTTGTGGTCAATATTATTCATTTTCTGAAATTTTGTCTTCAAAGTCACATGATTAAAACTTTTTACAGAATATTAAAAATTCAAGATTCATAATTTTCAATCACGTAACTTTAAAGATAGCATTTCAGAAAAGAAATAGATAATATTAACTAAAAGGAATAGGAGAAAACACCCCAAATCATTGTAAAATCAAATTTAGAGTATTGAGAATATTCTAAAGGAAGTTTCTTTTCACTTTACCATCTTACTACATGAAGAATTAACAACTTGCAAGAGAATAATCAAGACAAAATAATTGAAGGTTTTAGTTTATCTATATATTAGTTTTTGTATTGTAAATGTTCTTCTTTCTTATAGATTTTTTATTTTTTTAATCTTACACAATTGACGTTTCGAGGTCTTTTCTTCATTGTGACCAAATTTATATAGGGGGACATAAAAAAAGAAAAAAAAAAGCACATATGAAAACTTAACTTCAAGATATATACAAAAATAGCAATATAAGTTATACCAATATCTAGGGATGGGATTTTACATATTTTTTTCTACAACTTCTACCACCATGTTTACGCTTCCAAGGAACTTTTTGACATTTTTAACAATTTTACATATTATATTAAATATAGTTAATATAATAGTAAGATATTAAATAATTAATATCTTACTATTATATTAAATATAGTTATTAAATATTATATTTTTAAATATTTCACTATACTTACATTCTTTTTACATATATTTTTGTCCATATTTATTCTTTCAATTTATAATTATTTTTTTAACAAAACTAGATTTCAACTAAAATAAAATAAATTTATATATAATAATAACACAGATAGTTCTCAATTATTTTGTGGCAAGCTTAAAATGAACACGCGCTGTTATTAAAGTTCATGACCTTAGTTCAAGAGATTTTATTACTTTCAAATATTTTATTCACCTGTTACATCAGTGAATGTGGAACAATCTCTCAGATGATACCAATCAGTTTTATGAATCAATCATCGACCATTTATTTTTGAAAATTTAAAAATGGATCTCACTTGCAAATTTATTTATGAGAAATATGTTTTAATAGCGCATTAAAATAATCACAACAATTAATTTTTTTTCTGTTTATACAACTTCTTTTTCTTAATTGTTTATTTTCTGACTTTTTAAGTAGAATTTTCACATTTTTTAATTTGTTTGTATTAAATAATTTTTATATTTTTATTACATATTTATTTTAAAATAACAGGTGGTAGTTCAAAAAGGTTGCTAGAAAGAATATAAAAATTATCTTGTACATCAACACTTAGCCCCTCTGTAGTGCCTCATTTTGTGAAGGCTAAATGAAAACGTTTTGAAAAAAATTTGTTATTGCATCACACTTACATATCATTTCTTTTTTCATTACTCTTTCCTTCTTTTAATTTTACAATTTTTTTCTAATCTTCACTCCAATGTTACATTTTTAATTCTCATTGTTGCAATTGTTAATAATATTTATTCTGTGTATTTACGTTTATATTCTTTTAACTTACTTTGCTTATTTTTTATATCTTATCCATATAACTTTTTATGTACATACTTATAGTCTTTTCATTCTTTACAATATTTATTTGTATCTTGTTTTCATATAGCCTTGATCACGTCCTGGAAATGTTGGTGTATAGTAGTAATAGTTATATATGTATAAATAGTACAGTAATTGAGCAACCAAATCACCACCTAGGCCATCTATGGTCAACTGATAATGTTCCATTAAAAATGAGAAAATATTTTGACTTTTTTATCAACTAAAAAGCACATCCTTACTGAAATCATGAACAAAGTAAAGCTATATACCCGGTTGATCAAACACAAGTTTTCAAAATGAAGTATATTTTGAATTAATAATTGGTACAGTTTAAAAATAAAAACAATGAAAGAACATAATAACAAAATATTATGAAATTATTTAGGGGAGGTATTAAAGAGATTCAAGGAAATGGAGTAATAGCCGAACTTGAAAGATTCAAGAAAACCAATTTCTATAATTCTAAATTATTTTAATGTGTAATTTTGTTTTGTGTATAAATGAACTGACATATTGGGAAAAACACTTCCATAACTTCAAGAAAAAAACAAAACAAGGAAACATAGCAAACTGGCAAGTAAAGAATCATTCCATCAACAGCTGTTCATTTTATTTTGGGTGGGAGGTGAAGATGCCATTCTTCTCCTTTTTATACAAAAAAATTAAGTCATAAAAGATGATTAATAACGCCTTGTTTGTTAATTTCACAAACATGAGTGTCCTGAAATACCAGTTGAGAAATCCACTTGTTAAAGCTAAGAGCTTATTAGTGGATAATAAAAGAAAATTAAATATTTGTCTCTCCATTGCCATCCTGGATACTTCCTACTCCCATGAGCATTGATGCTTTGAAAAGTGACTGCCTAGAGAGAGACAAATGAACCATATTTCATCTATACACTCAAGGGAAGCTTAAAAAAATAAATAAATAAATAACTACTTAGGTAAGGAGGTTATTAATACTACAAAACAATGAAATAGAAAAGAATTAAGTTTTATTGGTATTGAATTTGTAGAGGATTAGAGGGAGAGCCAATAAATACTGACCCATTTTTCATTCTCTTTCATTACCTTGAACCAAGTAAAAAGGCTAAATGATGGAACATATGATACCTTTCCCTTTTTTAAATGGTGTTTGCTTCCATATAGTGTGTTCTGATCACCTTTCACCCAAAATTTTTCTTTGAGAGGTTATATTATAGGCATTTTATAGTCAGGCTAAGGAGTGACCAAAAACTGTGTGACAGAGGTGAAAAGTGTTATAGTGATTGGTGTGTTCCGTCTGAAATTCTTTTTATGTATTATAGTGATTGGTGTGTTCCATCTAAAATTCTAATTATGTTTTATAGTGATTGGTGTATTCCATCTAAAAATTAATTATGCTTTATACCAATACTTGAGATAACGCTGATAAGATTGCTGCTAATTTTTTTTTTTTATGATTACTACAAAAGAAACTGGTACTATTGACTTGTAAAGTCAAAACGAGCGTTATATACTTTATAACTAGATAATAATTAATGATTAGTACCTGAGCATTATATATTTTATACATTTAATAATATAGATTTATATATTTTATAACTAGATAATAATTAATGATTAGAACCTCAAAGTGAAAAGGGAGTGTTGACCTCGAGGAGGATAACAGAAAACTAAAATGACTTGTATTCAGTCACAGATCATTCTAAAAAGCTCTGTAAATTGAAATAGCATCAAAACTGGAGAAATAGCTTTTGTCAATAAGAAATTGATATAATTTATGAAAAAAAATGTTGTTGGATGTAAAACATGGTTACTGTTAAACAAAAAATCTTATTATGAATAAAAAATTAATGTATAGGCGGAACAGATATTAAAATAATTGTTATAAAGAAATGTCAAACTAATTTCAGATTACTAAAAAATTTAGTCCACAGACCACGAGTTGACAACCACTGTTCTAGCTCAAGATATATTGATTTTACATAGACAGGCAAAAAAACATACAAGGTGCTGTCTAGCTCAAAGTGTCCATTATTGGTACTATTATTTCAATTTATACCAGCACTAACATATGGTATCAAATCTGGTAATGGTAACACCAGCACTATTATATGGTATCAGAGTTGTTCTGGTAATACGAGCACTAACAAATGGTATCAGGAGTGGTGATGAAAATTCCAGCATCAACATATCGTATCAGGGGTGATAATGGTAACACCAGCAATAACACATTGTATCAGGGGTGGAGATGAAAATGCCAACATCAACATATGGTATCAGGGGTGATAATGGTAACACCAGCACTAACATAGTATCAAGTTTGTTCTGGTAATACCAGTACTAATTATATAAATATTATCAATTAATATAAACAAAAGTTTTATTAATGTCAGAGAAACTCAAATATTAAGTTGGACTTTGATTGTATGATGAATCCAACTCATACAACAGAATAAACTATCTGCCTCAGTGGGGGTTATCCAAGACTAATAAATTCCACTACTATTTTTAGCATTTAACTTTGTTGAGAAACTTATTTGAAAATTACAGCATTTAAACATAAATATAACTATAACAAAGAAGAATGACACATCAATCCATAATATAACTACATAGAAACTAGCTATGAGCTTTGTAGAGACATTGAAAAGGAATTATGGGGTGAAAGTTACTAGAAGGTAATGTTTTCTGGTAATAGGTTCTTTTAGTACCCTGTATATTATAACTCTTACTGGTTTTTATATTTATAATATTAAGAATTATTTAAATGGAACAGGAGCAACTGCTAATCCATAATCTATTACTAATAATCAAGATTTCACTGTTAGCCCATCACGAATAGAAGCAATCTTACCTTTTCTTACAGGTGGTATATTAGTATATATAAATGAGAGAAGTGTTGGTAACTGTTCTGGAACAAACAAACTATAACCAGATCCTGTAAAAAAAAAAAATTCTGATTTTATTATTGTTAATACAAAATGGGATAAATCTATATTTTGTTATTTTAATTTTTTTAATGTTTTCTGTACTACTTAGTATCCTCTTTAATTATACTTGATACCTCAAACCAATCTAAGTCTGATCTAATTTTACATTGAAAAGGCTATAAATCTCTTAAATAATACTTAACCCCTCAAAACTATAAATCTCTTTAATATAAACCTAATTCAGTGCACACATCACAGAACTTTCACTTACCACCCAACATAGGACCCAAAGTTGATTGGCTCCAGCTATTTTTGTGATTTTTGAAAAATCTGAAGGCGAGGGGAGGGGAAATTATTAACAAACAATTTTTATTTTACTGTTGCTATAAAATTCCTATTTTAGAGTTTCTTGAGGTGGGAGTAAATTTTATGTTCTAAAAAACTTGAGGAGTTGTCAACTAAAAATAAAGATAAAAAGTGAAGTAGTCATGAAAATGATTTATAATACATAGTAAGAAAGCACTTAGCCACTTAAGTTCAGTTATTGGATTAGAAGTTGAAATAATATATAATAATAATAATGATAAAATTTCCTTGAGATTGCTAAAAAAAAAAGCACTGCCTGTGACTATAAGAGTAATAAATGATGTAATGATCTGCGGATGTTTATTGGTAGAATGTATATGAAATTAATTAAATATCTAAGTAAAATAAAAGAATTAAATAAATAATTTATAATGTTATATAAGCCAAAAAGAGTAAAGAAATATGGATATGAATTAGAAAATCTCATTGGTAAATATATGTAAGAATTTTGGTAATAAGCAAGACATTAGAAATAATAAAACTTTATATTTTATTCTATTATTTTACTTACATATATTTTCTTTCTCACTTTTTCATAACTTTAATTTTATAAATATTGTTTGTTGTATAAAATTTGTTTAGTTTTACAAGATTTTCTTTTTCTTTCCTCTTTCTTAATTTTAATATTACTTATTCTCAAATAGGCTTTATCTTCTTATCGTACTTAGACTGTACATTTCCCTTCAAAACTATTTATGTATCTATATTGTCTATTATTTTCTAATTATTCTTTAGTCCCTTTTATTTATTGTGGTCACTTCAACTCTGATGAATGCCTGAAATTGACTGGCTGAAATGTTGGCATTAATAAATAAGTTTTTAATTATTTGTGAACTGCACTGACTGCACCCCCAACCATCTTCTCCTCGTCAAGTATTATCTTTAGTATGTATCAGAATTCGATGACTCCACCTTGTCTACAATATTACAACTGCTTTGGTTGATAAATATAAAAATATTACTTATAGAAACAAAAAGTTATTTAATGTAATTATTGGATCAAAAATAAAATATTAAAATTCATATATTTGTTCATTGCTCATTAAGCTTGTGCTATCGGACCATATCTAAGATTAATGAAGTCAACCATGAATGTATAATAAAATTTTAAACCTTTTTTTCTTGGAATTTTAAAAATATACACCTACCATAAAAATAAAAATAAAAAACCAATGTTATTCTATTGAGAGGTTAATCTTTTTATTCCATGCAAGTTTTTTTGGAATATCACAAAGCTACAAAGATAATCTTTTAAAAATTCTAGGATTTTGGACTATGGAGAAATAAATAACAATAAACAGAAAGTTAAAAGAAGCTATATATAACAAAATACAGTAAATTACAAAACTGACACAAAAAATCATGAACTTAAATTATGCAGACATATTAAATAAATTGCAGTTATATTAGTATCCAATTTAGAAAATTCCTAAAAAATAAAATAAAATATTATAAAAATAAATTAATAATGATGTTTAAAAAAACAAAACAAGGAAAGGTCCATAAGGCTATGCCATAACAAACATCATAGAAGGTGGGAATTAAATAGATTAAGTTAGGAGCATTAGTCCAGTATGCTGGTGGAAATGGAATATATAAAAAAGTAGTCAACATTACAAATTAACTAAATTATGAGAAAGTATATAATATGAATATATGACTGTATGACTACCATCAACATAAAAATGAAATTAACAATT
>NW_027109020.1:115140-116517 GCF_000696795.3 Halyomorpha halys
TATATATATATATATATATAGAGAGAGAGAGAGAGAGAGAGGAAGTTGTGGAAGGGATTTTTCACAACAAAAATTTACATGGAATAAATGCAAATATTATTTATTGCTTCAAATTTCACTAAGAGTTTTTTTTTTTATGTTACCAGAGGATTCAATAATAAATATAAAAATATTGAAATTCAGATTTGTTTGCAAGTTTTAAATAAAGTTTCATATAATTTTGTCCATAGCTTGTTACCATCTCTTTCTTAGGTTGTAAATGGTCAACCATCAATATGTGATAAAATTTTAAACCTTTTTTCCTTAAATTTTTTTATTTTAGTTAAATAAAATGAAAATATTATTTATTGATTTTATACGATCCAAATTCCTCAAAAAGTTTTTCAATGTAACTAGAGGATTCAAAATCTATATATATGTGCTTTACCATGTAAGGATATGGTGTGAATGCTTTTCCAATATAAACTTTTAAAATACAGGACTAATTTACATGCTGCTTCTTTCAAAATGTTTCACTTGTTCTTGAGAAGATTTAAAGCTAATCAAGTCCTCAATTTCTGAGGTAGAAACAAAGTTTTTAGTAAAATTGAAAATTTTTGGTCTATAGCTCAGAAAGAATATCTTTTTCAATGTTATTTGTATATACCATTCAATCTTTTTCTTTCTGAAGAATATTTCTTCTTTAAAAAAAATATTTGATTCCATTAAATGTTTTTTTTTTTTTTTAAATAATGTTATTTCGATACTGATTAAACTTCCAAAAAACAAAAAAGGAAATATATTGAATTTGAAATATTATTGTCGAAGATACAGCTTATTGAGCTTTTAAGCATTTAAAAAAACAAAAATGTAGACTTTAGGTAGGTTCTCTTAGAATTTTGTTAATTTTTTTATTATAACATGAAAGCTGTACACCACCAAACATTCAAAATGGTAATTCTCATGATAGCTAATTGCCTACATAGATCCTTATTGGACCGCAAATGATTTGTTTAGGAGATATTCCCACCTAAAAATTTTCATTGACATGAATTATTTAGGTTATATTAAATAAATAAAACTTATTTATTTGTTCCAACTACTTTATTAATTAAACATCAACATTAAATTCATATTAAATGTTATTCAAAGTGATTTCCTTGAGCATTAAGACTGGCTCAGTATCTTTCTTCAACAGCAGCAGTGGCAGAACGGCAATGTGTGGCAATTAACATTTGTAAGGAATTAATATCATTGACCTGCCTTGCATAGACTTTATGTTTAATGTCACCCCAAACAAAAAAATCCAGTGGTGTCAGGTCTGGAGAGCATGCAGTCCAAGCCACTGGTCCTGCAAGGCCAATCCAGTGGTGTCAGGTCTGGAGAGCATGCAGTCCA
>NW_027109020.1:116567-118220 GCF_000696795.3 Halyomorpha halys
AATCCAGTGGTGTCAGGTCTGGAGAGCATGCAGTCCAAGCCACTGGTCCTGCAAGGCCAATCCAGTGGTGTCAGGTCTGGAGAGCATGCAGTCCAAGCCACTGGTCCTGCAAGGCCAATCCATTGATTGGGATAATTAACATTTAGCCATTGTCGTGGACCTCTTCTGTAATATGCAGGATAACCATCTAATTGAAGCCACATGTCCCTTATCAGTTGTAGTGGAATATGTTCAACTAAATCATAGTAATCATTATTAAGAAATTCCAGATGTGCCCACATTGAGTTGAAATGTGGCCCTATTAAAATATTGTTAATTATCTCCAACCACATATTGCACTGAAACTGGTGCTGAAAATGATACCCACGAATTGCATGGGGATTTTCCTGCGATCAGAGGAGCGATTTTTCTGATTGAAGATACCTCTTCTTGTGAAGGTAGCTTCATCTGTCCAGAGAATGTTCCCAGAAAATTTTGGATTATGCTCATTTTGATTTAATTACCAACCTGAAAAATATCTTCTTTGTCAAAAATCTTGTGGCAATAAATTTTGTACCCGCTGATAATGATATGGGTGAAGTCCATCTGCAATGAGAGTTCTCCATACTGTAGTTGGCATAATATTTAATTCTGCTCCAGCTCTTCATACACTGTCAGATGGATTATCATCAAAATATTGTAATATGATCGCATTCCTTTCTTGATTTTGTAAAGGGGCAAAAATACCGTCAGCACGTGGTATTATAGCAAATGTGCCAGTTTCTCTAAGACATTGAAACATGGGGCTAAAGATAGACTTGTTTGGCAATCTTCTATTCGGATATCGCCTGGCATGTTCACAATAGGCAGCATTAGCATTAGCATTACCATTGCAAAAACTGTACACAAACACCATATCAGCATATTCACTACTAGTATAAATTAAAGGCATTATGATGACTATTCTACCTTTTAGCCTCTTACGAACTGATAAATGTTATTGACAGTTCCCAATGCTAATTCCAAATAGTATTAATCCTTATGTTGCCAATAGTTTTTATACAGTTAGGGATAATAGGCCATATTAGTATTATATCTAATCCATCTCCTAAACAAAGCATTTGTAGACATACTTTAACTTTGAACAACATTTAATATGAATCTTAATGTATATATTTAATTAATAAAGTAGTTAGAAAAAATAAATAGGTTTTATTTATTTCATACATTGTAAATAATTCATAACAATGAATTTTTTTCTTGTTTTGATCCTCAGTTCATATTTTCAGTTTGGCCACTTAAACCTGAAACACCCTGTATACATTCCCAAATCTAATATTACGGAACATTGTCAGGTCTGCTAGTTAAATATAAAAATATTAATATTCAAATTTTTGTCCATTGCTTGTTACACAGTGTACCAACAGACCATCTCTTTCTTGATTTATAAATGGTCAAACATCAAAATATAATAAAATTTTTAACTTTTTTTACTTTCACTTTATGTAATCTATAGCTAACATTAAATTTGAACTAAAACTGAAAAAAAAATATTTTAAATAAAGATTCATATAATTTTATCAAATTATATACTTAAAAAAATATATGATAGATAGATATTACAATCCTACTATTTATATATATATGCCCACTGTTAAATTGTAGCTAAAATAA
>NW_027109020.1:118270-122788 GCF_000696795.3 Halyomorpha halys
TATATATATATGTTATAGATAACTATTACCATCCCAGGCAAACTGATAATTAGTATAAAATAGATTTTGAGGACTTCAACATCTTTACAATGTTACAACTGCATATGTTGTTAAAAACAATGATATTATTTATTCCTTTTATAATAACAAAGGAACCTTCTCACATTGTTTATTAATGTAACTTGATGATAAAATTAAATGTAAAAATATTAAAATATAAGAAGATGGTCAGGGTTGCGGTCAGAAGTGAAACAAAAATAGTTTACAACTATTTTTGTTTCACTTCTGACCGCAACCCTGACCATCTTCTTATATATCACTTTTTATGGTCAATTATATATACATATATAAAAATATTAAAATTCAGATTTTTTACAAACTAAGAAATTGAGAAAAAAAAATTGATAGATGACTACTTCACCAGTTTCAATTTTTGTTATTAAAATAGGATTGAGTACTTTCTTAAATATAATTAAAAATTTAATGATAACTTTAATTGCCATATTCTTTACAATTTTTCATTAATTTTTTAGTATGCACAATAATTTGCACATGGAAGATTTCATTGATATTATTACTATTATATTGCTGGGTTTCATTATTACAAATGATTTTAATACTTTAACTATGTATTGATTATTTATTTATACGATAGTACGATGAAGATCATGACATACCTAAGCATAGCAGCAGAATAGAGACACTCCTTAACATCATGTTTATATCAATTATTGATAAATCAGTAAAAATATACTCTTTTATGTATGATTAATATCATTTTGACAAAGAGCTGAACACTGATCAAATGTAAAGAACAACTGAATACATGTAGGCCACTCTCTCTCCTCACCTTAACTCTCCCTTTCTAAAGGAAAGTGTTGCAAGTGTCTTAAGCAATTCCTAAGGGCCATCCTAACCTTTTTAAATTCCTTTCATATTAACCTAATTTTGGACTAATGCGGGTCATTAACAAATTGTTTAAAATCCAGAGACTGAAACCATTAAATTTTATAATTTATTTATTAACTTCTGTTATAGCATAGAGACATAGAGAAGGGATGGGTTTAGTAAGTAAAATAACAAACAAAATGTAAGAAAAAGAGCAAAACAAAACAAAAAAGAAAAGAAAAAAAATTAAAAAATCTTAATGAGCAAAAGAAAAAAAAAATACTAACTAAAAAAAAACTTAGTATAAGTTTCAAGTATACAAAGATAACAAAATAATATTTTATTAATATTTATCTGATTAATATTTTATAAATTAGGTAATTAATTTCTCGAGTTAGCATAAATGAGCAATATATTAAAGATAGTAACTACTATTAAATTTAAATTCAAGTAATAAAATATCAATTATTATTAAATGAAATTAAGTTGTTTGAGTAGTTATTAAATTTATTATTTTAATTTGAGAGTTGAGGCTCTACAAAAAACTTAGTCTACAGCAGCAGACTCCTATCATTACACAACACAAAAGTTTTTTCACAGATCATTAAATTTTTCATACTTTAATTGTTAAAGTTTTAATAAATTTTGATAATTATTATTGTTATTAAAACTATTTAAAAGTAAAAGACAGATTCATAATTGTTGTTACATTAATATTTTTCTGAACATTTATATTAAATAGAAAATCATATATTCATTCTGTCAGTGTTATTTTATATTATATTTAAATCACATAATACTTTTCTTATAATAATTAATTACACATAAAGAAATAAAATTCTATACATTAGGAACACATGAGAGTAAACATCCAAAGGCAGCACCACGACATTTGCGAACAAACCATGTGAGTACTCTTGAATGTGAGAGATTATAGCATGCTATATTGTCTTTTTTTTTAATATTATGTGTATTATATTATTAAATATGTAAATATTTAATATACTTGAAAAAAGGGGATAAAATCCTCAATCCTCCTTACTTTGTCACAAATATAATAATCAATAAAGACCTTAATGTTCCATATGTAACAGATCTAGCATGAAGCAGAAATTAATACTTCTATTAAAAACTCCCTAAACATCAAAACCCTCCAATTTCAAACCTTAGTCTTGGGGATGGTTTATTATATCAAGACTGATATAGTAGAATTGGGTTTGAATGGGCATCACTCGACATTTGTATGTAGGAGGAGTAATTTGTAGTATCGGCATTGAGTCATGGGGATCATTTACTACATCAAGACTGATATAGTAGATTTGGGTTTGAATGGGCATCACTCGACGTATGTATGCAGGCAGAGTAATTTGTAGTATCATCATTGAGATTGGGGATCATTTATGATATCGAGACTGATATAGTAGATTTAGGTTTGGATGGGCCTCACTCTACATATGAATGCAAGCGGAGTTGTTTGTAGTATTGGCATTGAGTCTTGGGGATCATTTAATATCTCAAGACTGATATAGTAGATTATGGTTTGGATTGGCATCGCTCGACATATGTATGCAGGCAGAGTAATTTGTAGTATGGGCATTGAGTCTTAGGGATCATTTATTATATCAAGGCTCGTTTCGTAGAATTTGGTTCGGATGAGCATCATTCAACATGTATATCCAGGTGGAGTAATTTGTTGTATCAGCATTAAGTCTTCGGGATCATTTATTATATGAATACTGATATAGCAGCTTTTGGATTTGATGGGCATCACATGACATATCTACGCAGGCGGAGTAATTTCTAGTATAGGCATTAAGTCAGGAGGATCATTGATTATATGAATACTGATATAGTAAATTACAGTTTGGATGGGCATTGCTCTACATATGTATGCAGGCGAAGTAATCTGTAGTATCAGCATTGAGTCATGGGGTCATTTATTACATCAAGACTGATATAGTAGATTTGGGTTTGAATGGGCATCACTCGACGTATGTATGGAGGCAGAGTAATTTGTAGTATCCTCATTGAGATTTGAGGATCATTTATGATATCAAGTCTGATATAGTAGATTACGGTTTGGATGGGCCTTACTCTACATATGAATGCAAGCGGAGTTGTTTGTAGTATTGGCATTGAGTCTTGGGGATCATTTATTATATGAATATTGTGTAATATGCTCTTTTTTTGTGTAAATAGTATATTTTGATGTATAAAGGGTTTTTAATATGTTTTATTTTATGTATCATTTTAAGATTGTTAATTTGTTTTGTTTATCCAAAAGCAAGCTAACCAATTTTCATTGTCTATAATAACTTCGTGATTCAAAACAAAACCAAGATGGCGGTACGTATTCTTCAGTCAAGTCCGTTGAATCAAGGTCATGTTGAGCAGATTCAAATATCATAAAAACTAGTTTAACTCTTCCCATCATAATTGAAAAAACAGTAAATCAAAGGAAAAATAGAAATCAAGAAATAGTGCAAATGAATAATATCCAGAAAATAAATCATTTGGAAAAATCCCTACTGTTGTGCGAAAATCGATGTTTACATGCAACATGGAGACAGGTTTTGGTTTTTGGCGGGCATTCGTTGTGTGGACAGAGAAGAGAAAGGATGTCTTCAGGATGAGGAGGTCCTCATCAATTTCTGTCAAGAGGAAGCCATTTTGGACGCTAGGACAATAACATTAAGAACAAAGAAGATACCAGGAATCAACGAAAGAAGATCGTAAACTTGGTTAGTTTTTGCTATACATAAAAATAGATTCATGTATAAAGAGTTATTAAGTTGATTAATTGTAATTATTGTAAATGCCTGTTTCTGATTGCCTAGCAACAATACGCCCTGAGATTAAGAGTCTTTTTATATTATAAAAGTTAAATAAAATTCTATTATCCATTAAGTAGTAAAGTTTATAAAAATAAAAATTATTACATTTGATATAGTAGAGTTTGGATGGGCATCCTTCAACATATGTATGCAGGCGTAGTAATTTGTATTATTGGATTTGAGTCTTGGGGATCTTTTATTATATCATGACTGATATAGTAGAGTTTGGTTTGGATGGGCATCACTCGACATATGTATGGAGGCGGAGTAATTTGTCGTATCAGCATTAAGTCTTCGGGATCATTTATTATGTGAATACTGTTATAGCAGCTTTTGGATTGGATGGGCATCACTCGACAGATGTATGCAGGCGGAGTAATTTGTAGTATAGGCATTGAGTCTGGAGCATCATTTATAATATCAAGACTGATAGAGTAGATTTGGGTTTGGTTGGGTATCACTCGTCATATGTATGCAGGCGGAGTAATTTGTAGGATCGGCATTGAGTCATAGGGATATTTTATTGTATCAAGACTGATATAGTCGATTTGGGTTTGGATGGGCATCACTCGACAGATGTATGAAGGCGGAGTAATTTGTAGTATAGGCATTGAGTCAGAAGGATCATTAATTATATGAATACTGATATAGTAAATTACGGTTTGGATGGGCATCGCTATACATATGTATGCAGGCGGAGAAATTTGTAGTATAGGCATTGAGTCTGGAGCATCATTTATAATATCAAGACTGATAGAGTAGATTTGGGTTTGGTTGGGTATCACTCGTCATATGT